>NW_024404437.1:0-206181 GCF_905171775.1 Rana temporaria
TACGTTCGACGAAATTCGAACAAAAGCGTTCCTTCGCGCCAAATTCGAGTGATGCAAAATGGCCCATAATTCACTGCGCGCTGATGATTGGCCAAGCATGCTGTATGTCCCGCATGCTTGGCCAATCACAGCGCCCAAAAAACGAAGAGACATAATTGGCCAAAGCCTGGGTGGCTTTGGCCAATTATGGCTCAGGACTTTAGCACACGCCCACACTATATAAGGCCGTCTGCTGGGCGGCCTCGTGTGGGTGTGTTCCGGCTTGTTAATGAAAGCAGTTAGAGAGACAGAGAGATTGTCTTTTTATATGGCTAGATAGAGCAGGCAGGCTAGTCAGTTTAGCTTCAATTACAGTGTGTAGAGGATATACAGTTGTATTCAAAATTATTCAACCCCCACTGAAATTGATTGTTTTGCCCAGTTTGACATTGATTTTGATCATCCTGTCATCCTGCTTACAATTAAATCAAAGAGGCACGTGTAGGTCAGACAAATATAACATAACATTTATAATGAAATAACCACAAATGTCTTTTCTGTGCTCACATCATTATCAGTTTTATTCAACCCCCAATTAACATTCAATCTTAGTACTTAGTACAACATCCTTTTACAGTTATAACAGCTTTTAAACGTGAAGCATAGCTTGACACAAGTGTCTTGCAGCGATCTACGGGTATCTTCGCCCATTCGTCATGGGCAAAAGCCTCCAGTTCAGTCACATTCATTACGCAGTGTGCACCGTATTGTCTGAGCAGAAACTTCAGTACCCACATCTGACAAATCTTTTCTCAGTTCCTCAGCAGTCACAAGGGGACTTTTCTCCACTCTACGCTTCAGGTAGCGCTCAGCAGTCAAAGTCAGCATCTTCTTTCTGCCACGACCAGGTAGCGTTTCAACAGTGCCCTTTGGCTTGAATTTGCAAATGATGCTTCCTATGGTGTCTCTTGGTATGTTTAACATCTTTGCAATCTTCTTATAGCCATTGCCCTTCCTGTGAAGAGTAATCACCTCTTCTCTTGTCTTCCCGGACCATTCTCTTGACTTCACCATGTTTGTAACCACACCAGTAAATGTCTAGAAGGAGCTGAGTATCACAGTCATTTTAAAGCTGACTGATTGGTGCTTATTAGGCTTTATTGCTGCTCCCTGACATCCACAGGTGTTTTCAATACCTGATTGAAAACACTTCAATGAACCTCTGTTCTTCAGAGTGGTAGTCTTTAAGGGGTTGAATAATTGTGTAAATGAATAATTCACAAAATAAACATTTACTACTGTATTACAAAACCAATTGATGTCATTTTAGTTGCATATGGTTCTTTAAGAAGTCCTTGTAGGATTTCATTCTGAATACAATTACAAATGTACACTAAATTCCCTAAAACCCTTTACAGCATTGGGGGGTTGAATAATTTTGAACACAACTGTATATACATCCCTAGGAGTTGTACATATATTTATACACTGTATAGCTTAGATAGATCAGCTATTCCTAATTTACTGGCAGGCAGGTGATTGTGCTATTTAAAGACGTTTTCACAGGCATACTATAGACACCCAGCAGGTACAATATTTAAAGGATTTTTTTTATTTAAGCATCATTAAAATCACTTCTCCTGGAGCAGTGATTTTAATGATGCTTAACTTAAAAAAAAAAAATGAAAAATTCCTTTAAATATTGTACTTGCTGGGTGTCTAGTTTGCCTGTGAAAACATCTTTGAGAACCAGGGTCTTGCTCGAGGGAACATGTATCAATGGAAAAAAAAGTTTTAAAAACTGTCATTTTTTTCAGGAGTCCTGCTCCTGAAAAAACAACCGTTTTTTAAACTTTTTTCCATTGATACATGTTCCCTGGGGCAAGACCCGGGTTCTCAAAGATGTTTTCCAACAATAACTTGAATATTGGTCTTTTAAAATTAGCGTTTTTGAATTTGAACGTTCGAGTCCCATAGACTTCAATGGGGTTCTAAATGTTCGCGTGAACGGTCGGTCTGTTCGACGGTTCTGGTGCGAACTGAACGCGTGTATGTTCGGCTCATCCCTACTCTCTATGCCCAGGAGACCCTGGGTGGTAGATGCACTGCAGATACCATGTGTAACGGTCACCACCGTTTACGACCTTCCATCACATCCAAGACAGCTTATCGACACTCCAACCAACAGGACCCGATCCATCCCATTTCCCCAGAATCAAGACGAGACACGCAGCTCTGTACTTGTTCCAAAATGAAGACAACTTTAATGGTTCACTCTCAGATTTTATACAGTTTTCAAGGCACAGGAACAATCAAACTCAACACCCACACCCTGGGGGGCTTCAATACACCTTCAGATGGCTAATTGCTAAACATTCTAGACATCTCGGCGCCGAGCTATAATTATCATGATCTAATCACTGCACATTCCTTCATTAGCAGAACTCAAACAAAACACCATCACACAATGATCTCTTCTCAATCCACATCCCTAGACAGATGTTCTGTCTCCGCATACAGCTTGACAGAAAGGTATTCACACCTCTGAGCATCAATAGGCTTAAAGCAGTGTTATCACACAATGAAAGGTCTTCCAGGAGCCTGACTCAATTAGCATGTCACTAGCCAGGGCTAATCATAGAAATGAGTCACTATTGACTGGTTGGGTCACAATTAACCAACAACTTACCAGCAATATCTCAAGATCCTGCAATATGAACTATCAGTGATGTCCCCCGTCCTGTGATTTAGGATATAATTTCTCAGTCACCCTATGGCCCTATCGGACATAAGGTGACCCTAGACATAAGACTCCTTGGTGACGCCGGTACAGGAGTACCCCTCATCCTTACAAAGTCTCTGTTCGTCCCGGGTCATTCCGTCACACCATGGACCTTCAGTCTAGCTCATGCATTTCCACCACTTCACCTCATTCCGAGGGTCTTGGCCAAATTTCTGGCAGAAAATACGTGTTTAATTCTGGTGGCACCTTATTGGCCCAAGAGACCTTGGTTCACAACATTACTGAAATTGACAGATCAACCACCTTTGAGGCTCCCATACAGACAGGAACTCTTGTCACAGGGACCCCTATTGCATCCTCCAGTACCCATGCTGAAACTCGCAGCATGGTTTCTGAAGAAGAAATTTTGAGGGGTAAGGGGTTACCAGAGAAAGTGATTCAAATCCTGCTTCAGAGTCGAAAAAGCCGGTCACTCGAGCTATCCACAGTAAAATTTGGAAAAATGTAATTCCTGGTTGCCGGATCAGGGAAAGCCTAACAAAGACATAACAAATATCTTGCAGTTCCTACAAGACGGGGTAGACAAAGGGTTAACCCCGAGTACCATCATGGTACATATAGTGGCCCTAAGTGTATACTTAGAAAGACGCTTGCAGGAAGATCCTCTTATTTCCAGGTTCTGTAAAGCAATCACTAGACAGAAACCAACTAAAGTCAAAGTAAATCCAACTTGGGACTTGTCAGTCGTCCTCAAAGCTTTCTTGGGAACTCCATTTGAACCTATCTCAGGGGCCTCTGTAAGACTATATACTTTCAAAACGGTACTCCTTGTGGCAGTCACTTCAGCCCATAGGGTCAGTGAAATACAAGCCCTCTCCATTAGAGAGCCTTCAAATCCTTGAAGACAGAGTCATCTTAAAAACAGATCCTTGCCGAAGGTAGCATCCAAATTCCATAGGTCCCAAGACATTATTCTTCCTTCTTTTTGCCAGAACGCCTCAAACGATAAAGAAAGGCAGTTTCATCTATTAGATGTGAGAAGGTGTATCATAGAGTACTTAGATGCAACCAAATCTTTTGGACTGGCAGATTCTTTGTTTGTACTTTTTTCTGGACAGCGTAAAGGACAAAAGGCTTCCAAGGCCACTATAGCTAGTTGGATCAGGCTAGCTATAGCAGAAAGTTATAAAACACTGAACAAAGATCCTCCTGGGGGTGTTAAAGCCCACTCCACAAGGGCACTTTCGGCATCCTGGGCAGAAAAAGCTGGTGCCACCCCGGAGCAAATATGTAAAGCAGCCACGTGTTCAAGCTTCTCCACCTTTACAAGGCACTATAGACTAGACTTAGGCCCAGATTCACAGAGTGCAAATCGCACAAGACACCGCCATAGAGCAAACGCCGTACGCCACGCCAACGTAGCGCGGAGAGGCAAGCATTGCATTCAGCAAGCTATTGCTCCCAACGCTGCATCATCGTGGCGTGGGTTTCGAAGGCGCACGCCGGCATAGGTGGAAGTGGGCGTGACTTCATGCAAATGATGGTCCGAGCGCCGGACAGGTACGCCGGCGTGGAGCAGTGTTTTTATGCCCGGTGTATCACGAACTGCACATGCGCCGTGACGTGGACGCATGCACAGCACCCCTCTGCGCCTGCTCGCAACCACGCTGGCACAACCGCCTAAGCTACGCCGGATGACCACGTACGCCGTGAACTAGGGCTGAAACGATTAATCGATATTATCGATAATGAAAATCATTATCGATTAGTTGGTGCATCCGCACCTTGCTTTATTTCCGTATGTCCATAAAAATCCTCCTGTCCTGTCCCGTCTTACTAGTCCGCGCCACATGTCCTGTGTAAGGCGCCGCTGTATGACGAGGCACGTCCCCACTGATCTCCTCAGCCCCGCCCGCTGCTGCCTCGAGGGAACAGAGGGGGGAATAGTGCCCCATTGGTGTTCCAAGGGGAGGGAATATTGCCCCATTGGTGTTCCTGGGAGGGGTAGGGGAATAGTGCCCTATAATTGGTGTTCCCGGGAGGGGTAGGGGAATAGTGCCCTATAATTGGTGTTCCCGGGATCAATAGTAGTACCCCATTATTTGGTGTTCCTGGGAGGAATAGTGCCCCAGCATTGGTGTTCCTGGGAGGAATAGTGCCCCATCATTTGGTGTTCCTGGGAGGAATAGTGCCCCATCATTTGGTGTTCCTGGGAGGAATAGTGCCCCAGCATTGGTGTTCCTGGGAGGAATAGTGCCCCAGCATTGGTGTTCCTGGGAGGAATAGTGCCCCAGTTGGTGTTCCTGGGAGGAATAGTGCCCCATCATTTGGTGTTCCTGGGAGGAATAGTGCCCCAGTATTGGTGTTCCTGGGAGGAATAGTGCCCCAGCATTGGTGTTCCTGGGAGGAATAGTGCCCAGCATTGGTGTTCCTGGGAGGAATAGTGCCCCAGCATTGGTGTTCCTGGGAGGAATAGTGCCCCAGCATTGGTGTTCCTGGGAGGAATAGTGCCCCAGCGTTGGTGTTCCTGGGAGGAATAGTGCCCCAGCATTGGTGTTCCTGGGAGGAATAGTGCCCCAGTATTGGTGTTCCTGGGAGGAATAGTGCCCCAGTTGGTGTTCCTGGGAGGAATAGTGCCCCATCATTTGGTGTTCCTGGGAGGAATAGTGCCCCAGTATTGGTGTTCCTGGGAGGAATAGTGCCCCAGTATTGGTGTTCCTGGGAGGAATAGTGCCCCAGCATTGGTGTTCCTGGGAGGAATAGTGCCCCAGCATTGGTGTTCCTGGGAGGAATAGTGCCCCAGCATTGGTGTTCCTGGGAGGAATAGTGCCCCAGTATTGGTGTTCCTGGGAGGAATAGTGCCCCAGTATTGGTGTTCCTGGGAGGAATAGTGCCCCAGTTGGTGTTCCAGGGAGGAATAGTGCCCCATCATTTGGTGTTCCTGGAAGGAATAGTGCCCCAGTATTGGTGTTCCTGGGAGGAATAGAGCCCCGGTATTGGTGTTCCTGGGAGGAATAGTGCCCCGGTATTGGTGTTCCTGGGAGGAATAGAGCCCCAGTATTGGTGTTCCTGGGAGGAATAGTGCCCCAGTATTGGTGTTCCTGGGAGGAATAGTGCCCCAGTATTGGTGTTCCTGGGAGGAATAGTGCCCCAGTATTGGTGTTCCTGGGAGGAATAGAGCCCCAGTATTGGTGTTCCTGGGAGGAATAGTGCCCCAGTATTGGTGTTCCTGGGAGGAATAGTGCCCCAGCATTGGTGTTCCTGGGAGGAATAGAGCCCCATCATTGCCGTTTGAGTGTAACACTCGAACAACGAAAAAAAATTCCACATTATGTTTTTTTAGCAAACGGGTTCTTTATTGAACAAAAAAATAAATGTACAGACAGCACATGCGACCATAAGAATAATCTGCTAACACAGTCAGCAACAGAACTAGATACATAAAAAGATCAGCAACAGATGACATGTGAAAGTAATACCAGCCTAACCTCAACTGCACTCCAACTATCAGAGCACCCAGACAACCCACACCTCCCGGAGACCAGAGAAGGGGAGAACAGAATTAACCACTAGGGGTCCCACTCCGAGGGAAGTAGGCAGTAGGAGAGAGAGTCCCCTTACAGGTACAGCCACGCCTGCCATACCTTGTCAAATTTCCAGGGACAGCCTCTGCTAATGTATGTTAACTTATAGAGTGGCAGAGCAGCGTCGATCATGGCTAACCAGGAGGACACAGACAGAGGGTCGGGAGACAACCACTCGCAGATAATCGCTTTTTTAGCGTAGAACAACAGGTAAGCAATAAGTAGCTTACTATGGTGTGATCTTTGGTCATCATCCGGTATACCCAGAAGGGCCAGCTCTGGCGTTAGAGGGAGCGACAGATCTAGCTTAAGGTTTACCAACTCAAATGCTTCCCTCCAAAAGGCCTGCAGCTTGGGACATCCCCAGATCATATGCAAAAAAGTCGCCCATATGTACTAAGCAGCGGGGACAGTGAGGATCCATGTCTGGGTATATTCTACCCTGTTTCCCCAAAAAATAAGACCTACCCTGAAAATAAGACCTAGCATTATTTTCCAGGAGGGCTGCAATATAAGCCCTACCCCGAAAATAAGCCCTAGTTAAAAATGCTTGTAAAATCCTCTAATCCACTATATTACAGTAGTATATAATGTACAATGTGTGTGTTTCTGTAATATAATTGCGGGGAAAAGAGCTCTGGCGGGTAACAGAAGTGCAGAGCGGCGCTATAACAAATATATTTGGCACAATTATATTATAGAAATGCACACATTGTACATTATATACTACTGTAATAGAGTGGATTATAGGATTGTACAAGCATTTTAACTCGGTTCACACTTGGGATTCCTGACAGGCAGGGAGGGAGAGGGGGAGAGAAGACAGCACATTACATGGTAAGACCTACCCCAAAAATAAGCCCTACTGTGTCTTTTGTTGGCATAATTAATATAAGACCCAGGCTTATTTTCGGAGAAACACGGTATATAGCCTAACTGGCGTAAAGTACACCCTATGCAGCAATTTGACTTGCAGCAGTTTATCTCGAGCCGAGACAACCAGCTGCAACGATACACCAAATTAGATTCAGGTCTATGGATCGCAACTGCGGAGACTTCTCAGGTTCGAACACAGGTTTCACTCTTAACTCAGTAAAGAGTTTGGGTTCTATCATCACAGCCTCAGGGAAGTGTATGGCGCTTATTCCAGCATAAGCAACATTAAAGTAAACTTAGTGTTAATGGAATAAATCAGGTATAGGAATAAGAGTAGCCTCAGTACTGGATCTGTACACTAGGGGTCAGACTGACCAGAAGGAGTGTGCTTAGTGGTACTGGTATTGTACAGACAGGACTGGGTACCTTATGAACAAAATAGACTACACATCAAAGTTCATTGGTTGTTACTAATGGTAACCGACATCATTGGCAGAGCACAATGGTGGGGACTTCTGTAGAGAGGTTAAGTGTATCTTTGTACTGAGTAACCTTGAGATGCAATCCTCATTACTTGGATATACTAGTGATGCACAGCGACATGACAGGAAGGGAATAGGCTTAAGGAGCGGTGCATAGTAACTTGATATCTTTAGCAGTGAAGATAACTATAATCTGTAGTTGAGCCTCTAGGGGTGCTGCATAGTACTCAATAGTATTAGCAGTGCACACAGGCATGGAAGCAAGCGTCAGGCATGTAAAGCAATGCAGGTAATTGGTATCTATAGCAGTGAGCACAACATGTGAGCTGCAGTTCAGGCTTTAGAGAAACTCCATAGTACTTGATGAGGTTAGTAATGAACTCAGGCATGGAAGCAAGCGTCAGGCATGTAAAGCAATGCAGGTAATTGGTATCTATAGCAGTGAGCACAACATGTGAGCTGCAGTTCAGACTTTAGAGAAACTCCTTAGTACTTGATGGGGTTAGTAATGAACTCAGGCATGGAAGCAAAGCAGGTAATTGGTATCTATAGCAGTGAGCACAACATGTGAGCTGCAGTTCAGACTTGAGTGAAACTCCTTAGTACTTTAGCAATGAACACAGGCTTGAAAGCAAAGCGACAAGCATGGAGAGCAGAGCATAGTAATTGATATCTATAGCAATGAACTTTAACATTAGAGCTGTAGTTGAGACTTTAGTGAAACTCCATAGTACTTGATAAGATTAGCATAGCAGTGAACATAACTTGGAAGCAAGCGACAAGTATGGAGAGCAGTGCATAGTAATTGGTATCTATAGCAATGAACTTTAACATGAGAGCTGTAGTTGAGACTTTAGGATAACTCCATAGTAAATGATAGCATAGCAGTGAACATGAACTTGGAAGCAAAGCAGCAAGTATGGAGATCATATAGCAGAGTACTTGCAGTTGCAGATAGCTGGGCATGGATGAGCGTCCTGGGAGCCTGGACCTGATTGATGAGAGCGGCTGTGCTGTGCAAGGAGTCCTGGTGGTCCAGTTCAGGAAGCTGGAGCTCAGTAAAGGTGAGTCTGGATGCCCAGCTGACAGTGGTGTTCTGTCAGCAATAGAGGAACGCCATACTGTCAGTGCTGGGAGTTTAAATAGGCAGCACAGGAGCGGACCAGGAAGTACCACTAGGTGGCGCACCTCCGCAACCACCGTGGAGCGCAAGGCTGCAGGTGAGAGGATATTCAGAAAGACGAATGTCAGTTATAAGGGAAAGAAGCAGCTATAGTTGTACTTGGTGCAGAGTTAATAGGGTGGCGTTACACCAGCTTAGGGCAATTTTCCAACGCACCCTCCCAGTCCTCTCTATCCAGGGTAGGGATATCCTCCCTCCACCGAACCCACAGCTTCTCAATCTTCGGTGAGTCATTCCTAAGCAGGACCCCGTACAGAACCGAAAGCGGCTTCGGCAAATCCTCCTGTGAGAGAACTTCCTCAACAGAGTCAAGCCGCAGCGAGGGCCTACCCGGGAACTGAGCTCTGGCCGCATGCCGAAGCTGAAGGTATTGGAAGAACATCCAGCCCGGCAGGGGAAAGTCCCTCTGAAGCTGCGGGAACGTTAACAGCACGCCCTCGGGCATCATTTTGCGTAAGACCTTCACCCCGAATCCCGCCCAGATCTGCGGATCAGGAATTGTCAGGAAGTGAGGCAGTGATGGGTTACCACAAAGAGGTTGCACTGGGACCATCTATTCTCCCCTGGGAAACGCTTCCTAGCCGCCACCCATACCCTGTATGTGGTGACAGTGGGAATCGGCACCAACTCGTAGGCGCGAGTCCCCCTATACACCAAATTGTGTAGATCCCACAACGATCCCGCCAGACGTACAACTTACGCGCATCTCGCATAGCATGCTTCTGGCACATGCACGTTCGTGAATCGCCGTATTTCCCCTCATTTGCATGTTTGAATGGCTAATCAATGGGAGCAGCACCGTGCGTCCAGCCCATATTTGCTATGCCGGCGGAAAGTCCTCCAAGCTGTGGTCCCGCCCTAATCTGGTGAGTACTTGGAGATCCTCTCAAGGGCTGTCCTGGAAGACGACTGGGGAAAAACCGGAGTTAGTACTCACTGGTAACTCCTTTTCCAGTAGTCTTCCAGGACAGCACGATCCCACCCTTTTAAGTTATGTTGATGCATTAACATTTTAATCTGTTGTGGTTATATTTTTCAGTTCCATCCTTCGTTTTTGGTGAATGACTGACCAGGGACCTGAGTTACCGCCTTTTGAACTGTTTGGCAATGTGTTTCCTGTGTCGATGGGAGGGACTCCATCTCTCAAGGGCTGTCCTGGAAGACTACTGGAAAAGGAGTTACCGGTGAGTACTTGCTGTCCATTTATACAATATTTCTAACACATAACATCTACATACCAAAAATGACACCCCAAAAAAGATTCTCCTACTCCTCCTGAGTACGGCAATACCACATGCGTGAGACTTCCACAGCCTGGCTACATACAGAGGCAGAGTACAGCAGAGTATGGCTGGGTATGGCAGGGTACGGCTGAGCATAGATGGATGGATGTGACTGCAATTGTCAATGAGCAGCGCTGTGGGCACTACAGATCCAGCCCACAGTGCTGCTGCCACTGATCTCTCCTCCTCTCCTCTCACACTGTACCGATCGGTACACAGATGGGAGAGAGGAACCAGCATCATGCCATGACACCGGTTTGTTTACAAGTGATCGCTCCGTCATTTCATGGAGCGATCACGTGGTAAATGGCCGCTATCAGGGTTATTGACATCCTCCCAGGGAGTGCGATTCTAGGAGGATGTCAATGTACCCCCTCCCAGAATTAACGAACCGCCATGTAGCCGTCAGTCGGCTATGGGCCGGTTGTTAAGTGGGTAACACTAAAAACATTCCTCCACCCATACTGCTCACTGATTGGTCCAGGGTAGGGCGGGGACTGGGTGATAATCTTCCTTCTCTGTGCTGCAGATCCAATTTATGTCTCTAGACTGGATTTATGGAAATTCTGGGGATCAGCAAAAGTTTGATTTTCTCCATAGATGTTACTCTACCTAGGCACCTGGGGTATGTGCTTTGGGTCTTCTGCCCCATCGCCGGGTCTAGTATGATCTCTGACAGAACAATTCTCCCAGGATTACTTGTTCTGTTGTCTGCTGACTGTGCTGGGTTGAGGGATATGTCTGTATAGTCTCAGGCCGCGTACACATGACCGGTCCATCCGATGAGAATGGTCCGACGGACCGTTTTCATCGGTTCACGCTGAAGTGGCCTGATGTGCGTACACACCATCGGTTCAAAATCCGATCGGGTCAGAACGCGGACACATAAACCACGTACAAAGTCACTATAAAGGGGAAGGCCAAAGCCTTCGGCACCGCCCTTGAGTCCGCTTTTGCTTTTGCTAATTCTGTGTAACCGCGTGTTAGTGAAGGTTTGGTTAGAGCCGATTCGCGCTTTTCAGTCTCCGTGCTTTTACAGGTCGTATAAATGCGCTGCAATAAACGAGACAGGAATTCTAAAAATGTCGAATGTGCCATGTCAAAAACGAACACGAGTTTTACAAGAACGAGCGCTCTCGCCCCCTCATTTAGACTGAGCATGCGTGGGTTTTTTAACCGATGGTCGTGCATACTAACCATCGGTTTGGACCTATCGGTCAGCGGTCCATCGGTTCGATTTTAAAGCAAGTTCTCTAATTTTTGTCCGAAGGACAACAGACCGATGGGCCGTACACACGGTCGGTTTGGACCAATGAAACAGAACTTCAGTCTGTTTTCATCGGTTTTGACCGATCGTGTGTACACAGCTTCAGACCCAAGTCACTGAGTCCAGTCTCAGGAGATAGAAGGCAGCGGTGTGGGATCTCTGCAACTTGTCTCATGTAAACAGTTAATCTTCCACTGGTAGGAGATCAGAGGAGCCATTTACTAGTAACCTTGAGAGGGGAATTGTAAGATCCTCAGAGACAAAGCCTCCTGATGTGGGCGGAGTCCTGGTTTAGGGGAACCAATCGGCTCATGTCTAGTAATAATCTTTGTATTTCTATTTTAGTAGATGGACGGGAGATGAGGAAAACCTCAGAGGATTGTCTCACTTTGTCTCCAGACTGTAAAGAAGAAGATGAGGACATCACACAGTATAGTCCAGGAGAAAACCCGACTACCTCAAATGTCCATCCGGCACCACACAGTGTAGATGGACCATCGTATTCCTCTTATCCTGAGGAACCTCAGACTGTGCGGGACGGTGCCGGACCATCGTATTCCTCTTATCCTGAGGCACTTCAGACTGTGCGGGATGGTGCCGGACCATCGTATTCCTCTTATCCTGAGGAACCTCAGACTGTGCGGGGCGGTGCCGGACTATCATATTCCTCTTATTCTGAGGAACCTCAGTCTGTGTGGGACGGTGCCGGACCATCGTCTTCCTCTTATCCTGAGGAACCTCAGACTGTGCGGGACGGTGCCGGACCATTGTATTCCTCTTATCCCAAGGAACCTCACACTGTGCGGGACGGTGCTGGACCATCGTCTTCCTCTTTTCCTGAGGAACCTCAGACTGTGAGGGACGGTGCCGGACCATCGTATTCCTCTTATCCCAAGGAACCTCAGACTGTGCGGGACGGTGCTGGACCATCGTATTCCTCTTATCCTGAGGAGCCTCAGACTGTGAGGGACGGTGCCATCTTTCCAACAGATAAGAGGTTTTCCTGTACTGAGTGCGGGAAGTGTTTCCCTTCTAAAGCCCATCTTAATATGCATAAAAGATCTCACACAGGGAAGAAGCCATATTCCTGTCCTGAGTGCGGGAAATGTTTTACAGAGAAGTCCAGTCTTTACAGACATCAGAGATCTCACACGGGGGAGAAGCCGTATTCCTGTCCTGAGTGCGGCAAATGTTTTTCAGAGAAGTCCAGTCTTTCCACACATCGGAGATCTCACACGGGGGAGAAGTCATATTCCTGTCCTGAGTGCGGGAAATGTTTTTTAGATAAGTCCAGTTTTTTTACACATCAGAGATCTCACACGGGGGAGAAGCCGTATTCCTGTCCTGAGTGCGGGAAATGTTTTTCACAGAAGTCCAATCTTTCCACACATCAGAGATCTCACACAGGGGAGAAGCCGTATTCCTGTCTTGAGTGTGGGAAATGTTTTTCACAGAAGTCCGATCTTTCCACACATCAGAGATTTCACACGGGGGAGAAGCCGTATTCCTGTCCTGAGTGTGGGAAATGTTTTTCACAGAAGTCCGATCTTTCCACACATCAGAGATCTCACACGGGGGAGAAGCCGTATTCCTGTCCTGAGTGTGGGAAATGTTTTTCACAGAAGTCCGATCTTTCCACACATCAGAGATCTCACACGGGGGAGAAGCCGTATTCCTGTCCTGAGTGCGGGAAATGTTTTTTAAAGAAGTCCACTCTTTCCACACATCAGAGATCTCACACGGGGGAGAAGCCGTATTCCTGTCCTGAGTGTGGGAAATGTTTTTCATATAAGTCCAATCTTTCCACACATCAGAGATCTCACACAGGGGAGAAGCCGTATTCCTGTCCTGAGTGTGGGAAATGTTTTTCAGACAATTCCAGTTTTTACAGACATCAGAGATCTCACACGGGGGAGAAGCCGTATTCCTGTCCTGAGTGTGGGAAATGTTTTTCATATAAGTCCAATCTTTCCATGCATCAGAGATCTCACACGGGGGAGAAGCCGTATTCCTGTCCTGAGTGTGGGAAATGTTTTTCAGAGAAGTCCAATCTTTCCAGACATCAGAGAACTCACACAAGGAAGAAGCCACTTTCCTGTCCTGAGTGAGGGAAATGTTCCTCACTGAAGTCCTGTCTTCCTGTACATCAGGGATCCAACACAACCCTCGAGGTGTATTAGGGCCTTGAGTGTGGGAATGTCTCGGATCGCTGAGCCGCTGCAGGAACAGGAACATGTAACATCTTCCCGAAGGTGAACTTATCCGTTAACCCTTTCACTACCGGTTTTGCGGTTTTTTTTTTGCTCACATTCAACACCCCTTCAATACCGGGCACTTTTACTCCCTTCCTGCCCAGGCCAATTTTCAGCTCTCTCACACTTGTCATACAACACTGTACCCAAATGATTTGATTTTTTTCTCTCCAAATAGAGCTTTCTTTTGGTGGTATTTGATCACCTCTGGGGTTTTATTTTTTGTGCTACAAATAAAAAAGACAGAAAATTTTGAAAAAATTTAGTTTTTTTTGTTTCTGTTAAAAAATGTTGTAAATATACCTTGTGTTATTAGGTTATAATTGTGTGTGCCGAACTGCCTATTGAACGTCATTGATCTTGGCTCATCATACATATTGTATGTCTCCGCGTTCTTGACGTTTGGAATTTCCGACAAGATTTGTGTGACCGTGTGTATGCAACACAAGTTTGAGCCAACATTCCGTCGTTAAAAAATCCACGGTTTTCTTGTCGGAATTTCCGATCGTGTGTACAGGGCATTAGGCTCTTTACCGAGACTGGAGATGTGGTTTGTCAGAGCGACACACAACACCAACGATTGCCCTGCGCCCGAGCGGCTTATTCTTCTGGATGTCATGTGACATCCAATCAGGATAATGGAACCCCGTCTGGCCGTCATTCTGCTATAGGCCGGGTGGGAAGGAGTTAAAGAATCATTTTAGGCCTGAACATTATATAAAACCCCCAAAATGTGATATATTTTTTGAAATAAGACACCCTAGAGCATCCTTTGTGCTCTGCTGGCACTGCCAGCAAGGCTCAAAATTTCAAGTCCTGAGCTACTAGCTAGGCCTTAAGGGTTACTCGCCACCAGTTGACTCAACCGATCCTTATCCTACACCGCCCCTAATTCCGCCCCTAAACACGCCCTCATAAGTTATTAAACGATACTTAAATTTGTCATGCAGAATTAAGTTACAAAAATAAATATTAACAACTTCTTTATCAGTGAAGCCTCACCAGTGCCCATCATTGCAGCCTCACTGTGCCCACCATTGTAGCCTCTGCTCACTGTGCCCACCATTGTAGCCTCTGCTCACTGTGCCCACCATTGTAGCCTCTGCTCATTGTGCCCACCATTGTAGCCTCTGCTCATTGTGCCCACCATTGTAGCCTCTGCTCACTGTGCCCACCATTGTAGCCTCTGCTCACTGTGTCCACCATTGTAGCCTCTTCTCATTGTGCCCACCATTGTAGCCTCTGCTCATTGTCCCACCATTGTAGCCTCTGCTCACTGTTCTCAACATTGTAGCCTCTGCCCACTGTGCCCACCATTGTAGCCTCTGCTCACTGTGCCCACCATTGTAGCCTCTGCTCAACTGTTCAGAGGATCACCCCAGGGGAAGAGAGCATTGAGGAAGATAAAAGCTGCAGGATTACAGATGGGTTGGCTTGCTGTTACAGCGGTGTTTAAATTACAATTGCCTCCGCTCCGCTTGTGGTCACACAGCCCCGCCTCCTGACCCCGTGCCTGTATCAGACAGAACACGTCCCAGCATTGGACTGGAATTCTATCTATCTGATACAGGCGCGGGGTCAGGAGGCGGGGCTGTGTGTAATGTAAACTCAGCTGTAACAGCGGGTTATCTGCTCTGTAATCCCGTGGCTTTTCTCCTTCCTCCATGCTCTCTTCCCCGGGGCGATCGATGGGAGAACGGCTCTCGATCAACCCCTGCATGCCGGCGGTACCCATGCTCCCCCCGCTCCCAGACAGCCCAGCTCCTCGCCAGAAACTATTTTCCACTTCCAAGCAGGCGAGTGGAAAATTTGAGTGCTGTTCTAGAGAATAAAATAGTGGTAGTTCCAATTTTTTATGTCGCACGATATTACCGCAAAAGTCTATGAAATGCAACATTTCTGTAAAGAACACAATAAAGTTTATTTTAGGGGGAACAAAAACACAATAAATTACCCAATTTTTTGGTAAAATATAAAAGTCGAGTTGCACCAAGTAAATAGATACCCAACATGTCCAACCTTAAATTTGTGTGCGCCTGTAGTTTGGTGACAAACTTCATACTCTATATTTTCTATAGGCAAGGATTTAAAAGCCCCTATAAGTCATCAGTTTAGTGTTACGGAGGAGGTCTGGTGATAGAATTATCGCTCTCATTCTGGCCTGCGCGACAATATGTAGCATCAATTTCAGCCTTAGGTGCCCCAATATGTGAGTTTATCTTTGTACATGTGTATATGGGGGGCGGGGCCTCAGAATGTTTTTATTTTTGGGGGGGGTTATGTGCCTGGGATTAAATTTAATTCTGTACAATTAAAAAAATATATATTTTTACCATCACATAGAGCAGCCTTTATCAACAAGGGTGCCCTGAGGATTCTTCAGAGGCGCCTTGGCAAAATGCAGAACAATTGCCCCAAAGATGTATACAAGCCGGTGATTGGATGAAGCTTTTTAGTTACACAAAGCCTCAGGTTTTCATTGTACACCATTACAACCTTCTAGCTGACAACCTCCTAAGGACCAATGACAGCATGAGCTGATAAGGAGGAAGTCCGTTGCCTGGATATCATCCTTGTGTGACCCTCCCTCGCCTCTCTCCATCAGCTTTAGGGTCTCATTAGCTGAGTGATGGAGAAAAACTGAGGGAGAAGAAAAACATTGGAATACTAGTCAGTACCAGTTTGCAAAAGTCTATTTGCTTTGTAAGAATAAATCACTTATAACGTTGGGTGTCCTACATGTGTTGATGTTGTTACGTTATGTAGAACCATTAGAATCATTTTTACATTTTAGAATGGGGCGCCTCAAGACTGTCCTTCATTTTGGAGGGCGCCACAAGACTGTCCATCATTTTGGAGGGCGCCTCAAGACTGTCCATCATTTTGGAGGGCGCCTCAAGACTGTCCCTCGTTTTGGAGAGCGCCTCAAGACTGTCCATCATTTTGGAAGGCGCCTCAAGACTGTCCATCATTTTGGAGGGTGCCTCAAGACTGTCCATCATTTTGGAGGGCGCCTCAAGACTGTCCCTCATTTTGTAGAGCGCCTCAAGACTATCCATCATTTTGGAGGGCGCCTCAAGACTGTCCCTCATTTTGGAGGGCGCCTCAAGACTGTCCATTTTGGAGGGTGCCTCAAGACTGTCCATCATTTTGGAGGGCACCTCAAGACTGTCCCTCATTTTGGAGGGCGCCTCAAGACTATCCATCATTTTGGAGGGCGCCTCAAGACTGTCCATCATTTTGGAGGGCGCCTCAAGACTCTCTTACTGCCCCTGCAGTAAGCCACTTGCTCCCAAGTCTTTGCCAATGTGTGGCCAAGTGCCTCCCCCAGCCCCCTACCCCTTCCGATGAGACATATCTCAGGCATTGCTCTGCAGGACTCCTGTGGTCCAGCCTGTCCACAGTGACCCCCCTGGTGCGGCCGGCCAGTACGAGTGAGAACGGTGGAGGGGGTGCTCGGTGCAGAGCATACAGCGGCTGTTTGAGCCCTCGGCAGGCTGGAGGGATGCCAAGAAGTAGCTGGGGGGCGGGACTCCAGAACAGTACATGGTGCCGAGGAGAGCCCTGATCAGATGGATGATCATGGAGGGATAAGCAAGATCTGGCGATCTACATTGTACATGTGTACACTGATCTGCTGCAGTGGTGCTGGCCGTGTGTCTGTGCCTTTGCTTGCTGGAGAGGGGGAGAAGGGGGCTTCACCAGGCTGAGTATGGACACACAGGGAACGGAGAGAAGCCTCGCTGTGTGCAGAGCCTTGCAGTTGTCAGGAAAAAGTCAGATCTGTGCGGAGGTCACACAGGACTCACTCCTGCTCACCGGACTGTGACAGAAATAGCGGAGCCACGATGAGCAGAGCTGAATGTGAGAGCTGCACCCAGCAGGAGGGGGAGTACAGTGGATTGGGGGGAGCTGGGCTTGCTCACCTCGAATGCAGGAAGTTTCCACAGAAATGCGGTCCCGAGCCTGGTGCTAGCTGGCGAGAGGGAAATCCCAAGGACGCGTGATTGGTTGTTAAGGACACGGCGGCCCCGTTCCTTAACAACCAATAATTGGCAGCATTTTTTTTCTTTACTTTTCAGCTGTTAGCGGGAAAATCCTGCTGACAACTGAAAGTACAGAGCCTGAAGGTATCGGTTTTGGGCATTGGCATTTGCACGAGTACCGATACTCTTGCAAATACTTGGTATCAGTACCGGTGCAACCCTAGCGAGTACTTTAGTATTGGTGCTCATACCCGGTCTTTAAATGAAGGAAAAAAGAGCAAAGGAAAAGAGCGAAGGAAAAAAGAGCGAAGGAAAAAAAAAGCGAAGGTAAGAGCAAAGGAAAAAAGAGAGAAGGAAAGAGCAAAGGAAAAGGGCGAAGCAAAAGAGAGAAGAAAAAGAGAGATGGAAAAGAGCAAAGAAATAAAGAGCGATACGAAAGAGCGAAGGAAAAAAGAGCTAAGGAAAAGAGAGAAGGAAATAAGCAAAGGAAAAGGGCGAAGGAAATGAGCAAAGGAAAAGGGCAAAGCAAAAGAGAGAAGGAAAAGAGAGAAAGAAATAAGCGAAGGAAAAGGGCGAAGCAAAAGAGAGAAGTAAAAGAGCGAAGGAAATGAGCAGGGCCGGCCTTAGGTGTTCAGGCGCCCTGTGCGAGCTAATCCTTTGGCGCCCCCCCCCCCCCCACCCAAGTATATTCACCCCTCGCCCCCTGGTCACCTAAACATACACAAATAGGAAAAAACCCAACATGCCTGGGCCCCCCATCCCTCACTATCCACAATGCCTAGGTACACCTTCCCTCAGCACCTACTGTGCCTGTAGCCCCCTTTATTACAGAAATACTACATGAGATGGTCAGAGACTGCAGACATGGTACAGGAGATGGTCAGAGACTGCAGACATTGTACAGGAGAGGGTCAGAGACTGCAGACATTGTACAGGAGAGGGTCAGAGACTGCAGACATTGTACAGGAGAGGGTCAGAGATTGTAGATATAACATAAGAGAAGGTCAGACTGTGGTCATAACACAGGAGATGGTCAGAGACTGCAGACATTATACAAGTGTGTCCAAGCAGTGACCAGTGTGGAAAAACATTGATCACTGCAAACAAAAGTTTAAAAGCTATAACTTTAAAGCGGAGCTCCACCCTCCACCTCCGCTCATCGGAAGCCTCCCCCCCTCCGGTGTCACATTTGACACCTTTTAGGGGGGAGGGGGTGCAGATACCTGTCTAAAGACAGCTATTTGCACCCACTTCCGGTCACACAGTCTGCGGGTAGGATGTCAGATCCCGTCCCCCCTGTTGTGTTCTGGGAAACACACAGCTCCCAGAACACAGTGGGAACCATTCAGCATGGCACAGCGCGACTCGTGCATGCGCCGTAGGGAACCGGGTAGTGAAGCCGCAGCGCTTCACTTTCTGGTTCCCTCAGCGTGGATGACGTGGGGGCAGCAATGACGAGCGATCGCTCGTCCTCTGCTGCGGATGGCGCTGGACTCCAGGACAGGTAAGTGTCCTAATATTAAAAGTCAGCAGCTGCAGTATTTGTAGCTGCTGGCTTTTAATATTTTTTTTCAGGGAGCATTCGCTGTAAGTGCAAGAAAAAAAAAAAAACATTATTTCTAACAGTCATTTCTCAAGCACAGGAGGACAGTAAATGGTTAACAGGTCTGTGAAGCTCCAGCCTGACCAGCTAATTACTTCAAAGATAACAAGGAAAGTTAGATAAATGACACCAACTCCAGCATACATAGCTATAGAAACAGCTTAGGTTTGAAGCGTCTTGTAGAAGTCTAATCTTCAGTCACTGTGCTGTGTGAAGTGTAAATAAAAACACAGATAAGGAGCAGTGTGAGAAGACAGAGGGAAAGTCATCCCTCCATCATTGTCTAATCTACACACAGGACAGAACACACGATCATTAGACTTCTGCATTACCAGTGACATGATGATCATACCTTCTACATTCTCAGGTATGTCGGATCCTCTGCATCCCTCACTATCATCTTCTCCTGGTCAAATGTGGCGGGCTGGGCAATCTGATTGGCCAAGGGGGTGGTGATAGGCGGAGCAACTTAGAAGTCACGCCCTCCCACTCAGAAGAGCAGCGCTATTGGCTGCCTGACACACTGGTCTGTCCCTCTCCCTCCAGCATGTGAAAGCCGTGGGAGGGAGAGGGAGAGGGGGGGGAAGCTGCACACCACTCTGCACGTAACACCCGCACTGAGCACCTTGCTGTCCGGGGCCCCTCTATCCTCTGCCAGGAGACTGGGGAGCGACAATGAGGAAGAGGTGACTAGCATTCTGCGAGCTGTGCTGGCCGCACGGCGCCCCCTGTTGGCCATGGCGCCTTGTGCAGCTGCACACCTCGCACAACGCAAAGGCCGGCCCTGGAAATGAGCGAAGGAAAAGGGCAAAGCAAAAGAGAGAAGGAAAAGAGCGAAGGAAAAGGGCGAGAAAAAAGAGCAAAAAAAAAGGAGAAGACCGAAGGACAAGAGCGAAGGAAAAGAGCGAAGGAAAAGAACGAGAGAAAAGGTTGAAGGAAAGAGCGAAGGAAAAGGGCGAAGCAAAAGAGAGAAGGAAAATAGCGAAGAAAAAAGGAAAAGAGCGAAGGACAAGAGCGAAGGACAAGAGCGAAGGACAAGAACGAAGGACAAGAGCGAAGGACAAGAACGAAGGACAAGAGCGAAGGACAAGAACGAGAGAAAAGAGCGAAGGAAAGATCAGTCTGATTTTCTAGTCAGAGACGTTGCAAATGGGAAAAACAAACTATTTTTTTTTAGAAATATATAAAATCTTCTCTCCAATGTAAAAAAAAGTCTATTGTATAAATAAAAAAAATTATATAATATATTTGAATAGATATATTTTTCTAATATACAATATAAATAAAATATATATATTTTTGAATCTATATAAACATGTAGCGCCCTGCTCCTGATGAACAGGCGCTGCCTCAAATTGAATGGGGGTCGGAGCTGTTATTTGGCTCAGACCAGAGTGATTAAAGGCAATTTAGCCTCTGTTCTAGCCATGACTGTGCTGGGAGTGATCCACCATTGATTGTCTGGGGGTGTTATTACCACCCCAGGCCAAGGGTGGCAGCAGTCAGGTCATAGTACATCGAGTGTCCCCTCAGCAACAAATTAGTGGGAGTGGTTACCCCGCTGTGCATGCTGAGGAGGGGTACTTAAGGGACAGACGCCATTAATGCGGGGTCCATTTGCACCTCGTGGCCCGCCTGGCCGGAGGTGCGTGTTGTGAATCCTAACTCCAGGACCACATTGGCCCGGGGCTGCGGCTTCCTCTGGTGGGCCCAGTTGTCTGACTGGGGCCCGTATTGCAGAGGTGATCCTGTGCTGTCCATCCTGCGGGAGGAAGCCACTTGATGAAGGAGACCAGGGGAGGACCTATCCCGGTAAGGACCATGCAAGAGGCTGGTATCTTAGGAGAAGGCCTGGAATCTTCCTCCAAGGATGCACCGTACTCCGAGGGGCCTGACAGCGTCGCCTGTCGGGTCTAAAGTTTCTAGTGAGAAAAGCTAAAGAGATCCGGGTGCTGAATCCTGTGGCAGAGGATTCCAGACCAAAGTATCTCACCGAGAAAGGAAGGTCTGTGGCAGAGACTGGACTTTATTTTGTGTGTCATCCCGGCTGCTAGGCCAGTGAGAGGGACCTATCCGGGGGGCAATACCCACTCTGGCTAGAGAGGCGACGAGAACTGTTTGCTGGAAACAGGAGCCTTTCCGGACAGAAGTTGTGCACCTGAACCGACCTTCCCTTCCACTCCTCACCCCTCTTTTCTACTAAAGTTCTCCAAAATAAACCCAAAGAGAAAAGAGGTACATTGTGTGTGGACATTGAAATTCTTCGGACTCTCCTTTCACCCTGAACAGCGAGAATCGAGGTAACGTGCCCCCCAAAATCTAAACCAGCAGCTCCTTCGGGGGTAGTGCTACAAACATAATTATTGATGGAAAGGAAATTGTGAACGAAAACCATTTAAAGTGCAAGTTCACCTGTACAGAAAAAAGAAATAAAATGGTGACCACCGTACACTAGGGGGGTGGAGCTGAATTCCATAGGGGGCCTCACCAGCACACGGTGGATTCTAAGTCTAGTGCACACCCCCACCAACCATCAGAAGTCAGTCAAGAGTCCCCCCACCCTCCCTTACATCATAGTGCACCCCCCATGTGCTGCTGGGCTGGGAAGAAGCAAGCACAGGATCTGGAGGAGGACCAGAGGAGGGCTGGAGTTGGCTGAATGTCGAGACCAAGGAAGACCGAGGGGTGCTGCGGCGGCAGAGAGGGACAGGCTGTGTAGGAGGAATTCTGTCCTCCACTTTGCTGCCGACTACTGAAATGGGGGAGGGGTGCCACAGCTGCAGGAGAGAAGTGATGGCCTTGTGTTGGACACGTGTGCCGTACACCCTCTTGTCCATGCAGTGCTTCTGGGATGAAGCATGTTCGATCCGGATTGGTCACTCTGGTTCGTCACGGGAGCAATGCACAAAGAGCAGACGTTTTAAATCCCCGCCCACTGCAGCAGCTACAGCGAGGACAGGGGGCGGGGCTATCACTTTAAATTACTTCCTGTCTCTTTTTACATGCATGACGGGGTCTCTCCATAGACAATACATCGATCACACTCGGGGGGGGGGGGACCCCATTAAACTTGGAATGATAAAACAGAAACATACTGTAAGGGTTAAATATCTCCCCTCCCCCATGAGATTGGTGATGGTTTCACCCGTTCTTCTTCCTCATTGGCAACATCCAGAGGCTTTTTCTGCAAGTCGGCTATTTTAGCGATTCCTGTAAAAGTCAAACAGAAGATAAAAGAAGAGCGAGTGAAAAAATAGAAATATGTTATCAGGAGTAAAGTACATCTGTCATTTTACTCTCCTTTCCAGGCCCATAAAATAGCCGGTGATCCTGCCAGGTCACTTCCTCAGAAATGGTGACAACACTCGCCTGCCTCCTGTGAATAAATGGCGGTGTAGTCGCAGTCACGTCTGCTGGGAATACAGCACAGTACTCAGGTACTTTGATAGACAAGCGATTTCGTCCAATCAGGGAGCTGGTCACATCCTGGGCTCCCAGTCCCACCCTCTCTTACCATTCGTGTGATCCTAAATGACTCCGCCCACACATCTGCTGCTGTCTTGTGTGATGTGTAAGGGCCGCTTCACACCACATGCAGTCCATTGCATTTTTTTACTGCATCAAAAACGTATGGACAGTAGTTTCTATGGTTCTAATGGTCTAGTGTGGTCAGTTCCAGAGCAGGAAAAAATAAAAATAAACGCACGTAGAACATGTTGCATTTTCTCTGCATGGAACTGCATTATAATGCAAAGAAATTCATCAGAAAATAAAAAACACGACCAAGTACACAATGGCGTTTTGTAAAACTGATGCAGCTGTGCATGGTAGCCAATCAGCTTCCAGGTTTGATTGCCAAAGCTTAATAGAACAGGCTGAAGTTAGAGGCCGATTGGCTACTATGTAGAGCTGCACCACATTCTGAGCGCATCAGCTTTAGTAAATCTCCCCCCATTGATACCAGAACTAGTGCAATTCGTTTAGTTCCCAATTCGTTTAACCGCTTCAGCCCCGGACCATTTCGCTGGTCAAAGACCGAGCCACTTTTTGCGATTCGGCACTGCGTCGCTTTAACTGACAATTGCGCAGTCGTGCGACGTGGCTCCAAACAAAATTGGCGTCCTTTTTACCTCACAAATAGACCTTTCTTTTGGTGGTATTTGATCACCTCTGACGTTTTTATTTTTTGCGCTATAAACAAAAATAGAGCGACAATTTTGAAAAAAAAACAATATGTTTTACTTTTTGCTATGATAAATATCCCCAAAAATATATATAAAAACTATGTTTTTCCTCAGTTTAGGGCGATACGTATTCTTCTACCTATTATTGGTAAAATCGCAATAAGCGTTTATTGATTGGTTTGCGCAAAAGTTATAGCGTCTACAAAATAGGGGATAGTGTTATGGCATTTTTATTAATATTTTTTTTTACTAGTAATGGCGGCGATCAGCGATTTTTATCATGACTGCGACATTATGGCGGACACATCGGACACCGTTGACACCATTTGGGACCATTGTCATTTTTACAGAGATCAGTGCTATAAAAATGTACTGCTTACTGTTAAAATGACACTGGCAGTGAAAGGGTTAACCTGTAGGGGGCTCTGAAGGGGTTAAGTGTGACCTAATGAGTGATTCTTACTGTTAGGGGGCATGGCTTGGCGTGACACATCACTGATCGTCGTTCCCTATGACAGGGAACAGACGATCACTGACAGTGTCACTAGGAAGAACAGGGAAAGGTTTGTTTACACTGACATCTCCCCGTTCTTCAGCTTTGTGACCCGATTGTGGGACACCGGCGATCGATTGGGTCCGCGGGTCCCACAGGTGCGGTCACAGAGCTCCCAACCGGGTCACGAGCACGCTCGCAACCCATGGCTCGCATTTTAAAGGGGACCTACCTGTACGCCCATATGCACAGCCGTGCCATTCTGATGACGTATATCGTCACGCGGCGGTCAGCAAGCGGTTAATGGAGATTAGAATACTGACACCTCTAGCATATGATGAAAAGACTGAATGATATTGCAATAGGTAAGCACGAGAATGTAAACGGTGAGTAGAATCCATAGTCAGATGAGTTTCCTACAAGCTATGGAAGTGCCAAAGAGTCCATTATCGTCCTCCATGTAACGGTATCTTTTATCGGTAATACTCATGTCTGTAGTCATAAGGGGGTGGTGTAGGGATGAGCCCGATGTTCTAGTCCAACGTAAGAACATTTTGGAGTGTTCGCGGGAGATTAGCACTGCAACCTCGCATGCACCTGACCTGCAAGCTTTGGCCAATCACAGCACGCTCTCCTGTGAGAGCCATGATTGGCCAAAGGCCGGGGCATCGTTCTTGTTGTCGGGCGCCCCTGCAGTGTTGGTCGGGTGGAGGAGCAGACTGCAGAGAAGCCCCCACACCATTGCTGGCTGCTGAGGGAGAGCTGTAAAGCTGATTATATGCTGATAATCGGCAGTAGCACAGAGCTCAGTGTCCACTCACCTCGGCATTTATGTGCACACACAATAAGACAGCGCTGTGACACATAATGCTCTTCTAGGTGATAAAGGGAAGACTTACCTTTGTTACAGCAGCAGTCCGGTAGAAGTTATTTCTGGAGGTATTTGAGTTGTTACACATAGCGCAGGTTTTTTTCTATTTATATTGGGGACATAATTGCCCAAATCTGGGGATCAGGAGCCATTTCCACCCTTTACTGTTGGCTGGGGTTCTTTGTATCCATATAACAGATGTTCTACATGACTAAATCTCACATCAATTTTACTGCAAAATCAAAGGGGCCAAAATGTCTCCCCCTCCCCCGAGCAGTAATATATTTCTATCCCCCTTGGTGGGAGTGGAGATGACCCATCTATAAGGATATACAGTACATACACACAGCACAAGGCCGTGTTCACACTACGAGATGTTTCTGCAGTTCCTCTGAGCTCCACAAGATGGCAGACAGGAAGTCTCTATGGAAGACAGGAAGTGATGTCAGGTACAGACAGGAAGTTCCGGGTGAGAGGTGAGTCGGGAGGAATTAGAGAAGAGACGTTGCTGGAAGAGGCAGCAGAGGAGGTAATAAGATCTTATTTTCTATTTACACCCAGTAACCCCGTCATGTCTGTCCTCTTCCTCCATAGTCACTGTGACGTCTTTTATCTCCAGCAGATGATGATACACACATATATAGTGTGGAGACCTAGATTAACCCCTTCGGGGTCAGAACATTTCCTTACCTATGGGGCCGGAACATTCTCTTTATATTTCCATAGGTGGGGAAATGTTATAGACCAAAGGGAAGGAGGATCCCAGAAACATATCAAACACTAAACTGAATGTTCCTCTGTGTGTAAGACCACTGGGGGGGGGGCGTTCTTACATGATAGAACCCCTCATATTATCCCCCATACACCCCCATCCTAATATTATACAACCAGTACAGTCCAGATTATTCTCTCTTATTAATTATTGGTCCACAGGTAAATCTGTACACATCACATGACCAATCAGCATGGAGGAGGACCGGAGTCACATGACTGAGAGGATGCTAAACCTCACCCTGGAGATCATCTATCTGCTGACCGGAGAGGTGAGGAGGATTCTGGGAGATCACATGACATCACTCTTATCTCTATTAATAATACACAGACCTGACCGGAGAGGTGAGGAGGATTCTGGGAGGTCACATGACATCACTCTTATCTCTATTAGTAATACAGACCTGACCGGAGAGGTGAGGAGGATTCTGGGAGGTCACATGACATCACTCTTATCTCTATTAATAATACAGACCTGACCGGAGAGGTGAGGAGGATTCTGGGAGGTCACATGACATCACTCTTATCTCTATTAATAAAACACAGACCTGACCGGAGAGGTGAGGAGGATTCTGGGAGGTCACATGACATCACTCTTATCTCTATTAATAATACAGACCTGACCGGAGAGGTGAGGAGGATTCTGGGAGGTCACATGACATCACTCTTATCTCTATTAATAATACACAGACCGGAGAGGTGAGGAGGATTCTGGGAGATCACATGACACCACTCTTATCTCTATTAATAATACAGACCTGACCGGAGAGGTGAGGAGGATTCTGGGAGATCACATGACATCACTCTTATCTCTATTAATAATACACAGACCTGACCGGAGAGGTGAGGAGGATTCTGGGAGATCACATGACATCACTCTTATCGCTATTAATAATACACAGACCTGACCGGAGAGGTGAGGAGGATTCTGGGAGGTCACATGACATCACTCTTATCTCTATTAATAATACAGACCTGACCGGAGAGGTGAGGAGGATTCTGGGAGATCACATGACATCACTCTTATCTCTATTAATAATACACAGACCTGACCGGAGAGGTGAGGAGGATTCTGGGAGATCACATGACATCACTCTTATCGCTATTAATAATACACAGACCTGACCGGAGAGGTGAGGAGGATTCTGGGAGGTCACATGACATCACTCTTATCTCTATTAATAATACAGACCTGACAGGAGAGGTGAGGAGGATTCTGGGATTCTAACATGATATTCCTATTGGTTCCTCAATACAGAGATTTCCTCTTGTGAAGTCAGGTGATCACATGACCATCACAGTGCCTCCATGTGACTCCCTAAAACCCGAGAGACACAACATGGAGAAGATTCTAGAAGTCACCAAGAAGATGATGGAGCTGCTGACAGGAGAGGTGAGGAGGATTCTGGGACATTATCCAGTAACAGACAAGGGGTGTGTCTGGATGGTGACTGTATCATTGTGTGTGTCAGGTTCCTATAAGGTGTCAGGATGTCACTGTCTATTTCTCCATGGAGGAGTGGGAGTATTCAGAAGGACACAAGGATCTCTACAAGGACGTCATGATGGACAATCAGCCACCCCTCACATCACCGGGTAAGAGGAGACTTTATTGTAAAGGAGAGAGCAGTACGGAGGCTCCACCTAGATCCCCCAACATCTGATAAACACATAGAAACAATGTATTCAGTCAGTGTGTGTGTTTCCTACAGATGGATCCAGTAATGGGAACCCACCAGAGAGATGTCCCCGTCCTCAGGATTCCACACTGCTCAATATTAAAGAAGAGATAAAAGAGGAGGATGATGAGGATGGGGTGATGGAGGAGTCAGAGTTTCCAAAAGAACACAAAGATCTGTACCAGGACACCATGGTGGAGTCATCCAGCTACAGAGACCCCCCAGAGAGATGTCCCCGTCCTCTGTATTCCCGGGATTCCACACAGGAAGGTCACACCATCCCTCCTTATTTAAAGGTTGGTGGGATGGAACATCTAGACATGGACTTGTGGGGGATGTGTGGATTTTATAGATGTGATGTCACAATAATAAAGATTATATCTTACAGATGATATTCTCTGTCATTCTCTTGATTTAGAGTGGAGATCCAATCGATATAGAATTTGAGGTGAAATCAGAAGAAGAAGAGACGTATGTGAGGGATGATCAGCAGTCTATGGAGGAGGATGGAATAACGGGGACATTTATAGAGGAGGACACTCCTACAGAGATCAGCACAGGTGGGTCATTAACACTAAATACATTCCTCCACCCATACTGCTCACTGATTGGTCCAGAGTAGGGCGGGGACTGGGTGATATCAGCCTGTAATCCCCTGGTCACTTTCCTGAGCTGTGTTCCCCGTATTCCTGTATTTCTCTGGGATAATCTTCCTTCTCTGTGCTGCAGACACAGTTCATGTATCTAGGATGGATTTATGGACATTCTGGGGTTCAGCTGCTAGTAAAATGTTCATTTTTTCCCCCCATAGGTGTTGCTTGTCTTAGTCATCTGGGGTATGTGTCTTAGGTCTTCTGCCCCATGCCCGGATCTAGCAAGATCTCTGACAGAGGAATTCTCCCGGGGTTACTAGTTGTGATGTTTGCTGGCAGTGCCGGGTGGAGGGATAGGTCTGTATAGTCTCAGACCCAAGACAAGAAGAACTCTCCACATAGTATAGATCTAGAAGATCTCTGACTTTATTCCATAGAAATATCTGTCACACACATCGGTAGACATGCACAGTGTCCTGTCTCCTCGCCGCTCCCTCGCTCCGTTCACAATCATTATTTACACCTTTCTCTAGAATTGCCAAACCCATGATATACTCCTGGAGTAAAAATCCAATCAGATGTTCTTATTTCTGGTATGAAGGATTGAACACGCACTACAGACACACATTTAGCCCTTGTGATATGGAACGTCTTTAGAAATAAAACAAAAATATTGCTTTTTGACAAACAGAAGTGCAAATGTAAAATCTAATAAAAAGAAATAAACTGTAAAGTCTATCGGCTGTAATGCCATTGCACATATGACCCGAATATATTACCAACATGGAGTATTAAGAAGAAAAAGAAATGTTTGAACTTTAACCCCTTCAGCCCCTGATTGCCAGGAACAGCAGATCTGTCTCTGCTGTCAGAACGGGGATCTGTTTACACACACAGATCCTGTTCTTGCTCTTGTGCCCGCGATCGTGGATGAACGGCGGACCTCGCGGCCGCCTGCCACACACATCAGGTCCCACGCAGTGCAGCGGGCACACGCCAGCGCCTGGTATGGTTCTTAAAGGAGCCGACATACCAGTATGGCGATTTGTTGGAATGAGCTGAGCCGCTGACAGCGACTGGTCGGCAAGTGGTAAATATTATTATAGGCTGGGGATGGAATTGTGTTTTTTTGCCGATTTAGAAAAGGCCAGCAGAGGGCACTAAAGAGATAATGTGAATGAGTGCAATGTGTGGAACTGCATAGGAAAGGGAAAGGATTGATGGAGCCTGCTTCTCTCAGCCAATACAGCTTGCTGATAGAGTCAGGGGGCTGGGACTTTAAGAGACATGCGGAGCTCCAAGGAAAGCAGAACTTCAGGTGAGTCCCTCTCTCACATTTTTGTTCTGTTTTTGTTCATTAACCAATATCAGAGCAGTTCTGTTATACTTCATATCTGGGTATTATATGAGCAGTTTCCTATTTACTGATTTCATAGTGGTTTGATTTTATATCTGATGATGTGATTGGAGGACAGACTTTTACATGGTGATAATAATGTGATAACATCCTCAAACTTTGGAACTTTAAACAGAAACTGATAATGAGGGAGGAGTCAATAACACAAAGATGGAGGTCTTCAGGATCAGTCCAGTCTTCATCTTGGTTGTTCTCCCCCATCCTCACTCTCTGACCTCTGGTGGGGCTCAGCCCTGCTGTTATTTATGACAAAATCATGGATTAAATAAGGAAGTGCAGGACTTCTTGTGTTGGGAAGATGATAATGAGTGATAGACGGGGTGGGAACACTCGTCCTATAATCCCCTCATCACTGTCACTCCTATAAAAGACAGTTCTCGTTGTTTCCTCACTCTCTGACTAAGGTCCATGAATAAAGAAATTATCTGGTAGGAGATCAGATGACCCATTTACTAGTTACCTTGAGGGGGAATTGTAAGATCCTCAGAGACAAAGCTGCCTGATGTGGGCGGAGTCCTGGTTTAGGGGAACCAATCAGCTCATGTCTAGTAATAATATTTGAATTTCTATTTTATTAGATGGACGGGAGATGAGGAAAACCTCAGAGGATTGTCTCACTTTGTCTCCAGACTGTAAAGTAGAAGATGAGGACATCCCACAGTATAGTCCAGGAGAAAACCTGACTACCTCAAATGTCCATCCGGCACCACACAGTGTAGATGGACCATCGTATTCCTCTTATCCTGAGGAACCTCAGACTGTGCGGGACGGTGCCGGACCATTGTATTCCTCTTATCCTGAGGAACCTCAGACTGTGCGGGATGGTGCCGGACCATCGTATTCCTCTTATCCTGAGGAACCACAGACTGTGCGGGACGGTGCCGAACCATCGTATTCCTCTTATCCTGAGGAACCTCAGACTGTGCGGGACGGTGCCGGACCATCGTATTCCTCTTATCCTGAGGAACCTCAGACTGTGCGGGACGGTGCCAGACCATCGTATTCCTCTTATCCTGAGGAACCTCAGACTGTGCGGGATGGTGCCGAACCATCGTATTCCTCTTATCCTGAGGAACCTCAGACTGTGCGGGACGGTGCCGGACCATCGTATTCCTCTTATCCTGAGGAACCTCAGACTGTGTGGGACGGTGCCGTCCTTCCAACAAATAAGAGACTTTCCTGTCCTGAGTGCGGGAAATGTTTTTCAAAGAAGTCCCATCTTTACACACATCAGAGATCTCACACGGGAGAGAAGCCATATTCCTGTCCTGAGTGTGGGAAATGTTTTTTACAGAAGTCCGATCTTTCCAAACATCAGAGATCTCACACGGGGGAGAAGCCGTATTCCTGTCCTGAGTGCGGTAAAAGTTTTTCAAAGAAGTCCAATCTTTACACACATCAGAGATCTCACACGGGGGAGAAGCCGTATTCCTGTCCTGAGTGTGGGAAATGTTTTTCACAGAAGTCCGATCTTTCCAAACATCAGAGATCTCACACGGGGGAGAAGCCGTATTCCTGTCCTGAGTGTGGGAAATGTTTTTCAAAGAAGTCCAATCTTTACACACATCAGAGATCTCACACGGGAGAGAAGCCATATTCCTGTCCTGAGTGTGGGAAATGTTTTTTACAGAAGTCCGATCTTTCCAAACATCAGAGATCTCACACGGGGGAGAAGCCGTATTCCTGTCCTGAGTGTGGGAAATGTTTTTCAGTGAAGTCCAGTCTTTATACACATCAGAGAATACACACGGGGGAGAAGCCGTATTCCTGTCCTGAGTGTGGGAAATGTTTTTCAAAGAAGTTCAATCTTTACACACATCAGAGATCTCACGCGGGGGAGAAGCCGTATTCCTGTCCTGAGTGCGGGAAATGTTTTTCACAGAAGTCCCATCTTTCCACACATCAGAGATCTCACACAGGGGAGAAGCCATATTCCTGTCCTGAGTGAGGGAATTGTTCCTCACTGAAGTCCTGTCTTCCTGTACATCAGGGATCCCACACAACCCTTGAGGTGTATTAGGGCCTTGAGTGTGGGAAATGTCTCGGATCGCTGAGCCGCTGCAGGAACAGGAACATGTAACATCTTCCCGAAGGTGAACTTATCCTTTAACCCTTTCACTACCAGAGACGGTTTTGCGGGGTTTTTTTGCCCACATTCAACACCCCTTCAATACCGGGCACTTTTACCCCCTTTTTGCCCAGGCCAATTTTTAGCTCTCTCACACTTGTCATACAACACTGTACCCAAATAATCTTTTTATATTTTTTCCCCCCAAATTTCTTTTGGTGGTATTTGATCACCTCTGGGGTTTTATTTGTTGTGCTACAAATAAAAAAGACAGAAAATTGTAAATATACCTTGTGTTATTAGGTTATAATTGTGTGTGTGTGTGTGTTTTTTTATTTTTATTTCTAGCCTGGGTATTCCCGATAGGCTTTGTTGATGTAATATAATCTTTATAAGCTTAATAAAAAGAATTAAAAAAATGCTGTAAATTTGTTTTCTATTTCACTGGTGGGCACTGACTGGCATCCCTGGTGGGCACTGACTGGCATCCCTGGTGGGCACTGACTGGCATCCCTGGTGGGCACTGGTGGTCATCACTGGCGATGGACCTGTACTGATAATCAATGCTGAATATCAGTGCAGATCCCCCCTGTCAGGAGAGACACTGATTGGCTCTCCTCTACTCACGCCTTGTCAGAATGAATAAAGGAAAGCCGATAACCGGCACTTTCTGGTTACGATGTGATTAGCTTTGATTGGACACAGACTTACATCCTCCTGTCTCAGTGTCGCACCATTTTCTGGGGTTGTGTCAGTGAAGACCAAAGTCCCATTCACTACCACAGGAACTCCTATTAGTTGAGGGCAAGGGCCAGCGGAACTCTGCCCTGTTGCCAGCCCTTCTGCTGGAAATCCCAATCCATCTGCTCCGGCTAGCTGTTGGGGAGGGAGGCCGACTGCCCCGGCTCCATGAGACTCCACAGTTGTTGCCATTGCTGGGCAGAGGTTGGTAGTAGGGTTGAGCGAACCCGAACTGTAAAGTTCGGGTTCGGTATGGACTTTGGGTTTTTCCCGAACCCGAATAATTGGAAAAAATCCGGGTTCGGGTTCGGAGTTCGGGTATGTTTTGGCGCGCTGCACGGCAGCCAATCGCCATTCGTTTTACAACTGTGACTGGGAACTGATCACAGCCATGCCTGCTTATGGCATGGCTGTGATTGGCCAGTGTAGCATGTGACCTATCATGTGACGTGCCTCTATATTAGATAGAGGCACACAGCACAGATCGTCACTCTGCTTCACTCTAGATAGGGAACGGCTGCTGCATTCGGCGTTCAGGGACAGTGTTAGGTGTTCTGTGCTCCAGAAATCTCAAGAAACAAACTTTATTTTTTTGATATCTACATCATCTAATGCTTTCTGACTCGCTGTCACTGTGCTTCACTTATGATAGGGAAAGACTGCATTTGGCGTCCAGGGACAGTTTTAGGTGTACTCTGCTGGCTCCAGAAATCTCAAGAAACACACTTTATTTTTTTTGATATCTGCATCATCTAATGCTATCTGGCTCCCTGTCACTGACTGTGCTTCACTTACGATAGGGAAATATTTCAACAGCACTGCACCTGTGATATACTGTGTTTTTCTATAAAGTACATAGTTCAGTGACAGGTTCTATAGGTGACTCTGAATATTTCAACAGCACTGCACCTGCCACCACCTGTGCACCTGTGATATACTGTGTTTTTCTATAAAGTACATAGTTCAGGGACAGGTTCCTGCAATTTTCCTATAGGTGCAGTCAGAAATCTATAGGTGACTCTGAATATTTCAACAGCACTGCACCTGTGCACCTGTGATATACTGTGTGTTTCTGTCAAGTACATAGTTTAGGGACAGGTTCCTGCAATTTTCCTATAGGGGCAGTAAGAAATCTATAGGTGATTCTGATTATTTCAACAGCCTTGCACCTGTGATATACTGTGTTTTTCTGTCAAGTACATAGTTCAGGGACAGGTTCCTGCAATTTTCCTATAGGGGCAGTCAGAAATCTATAGGTGACTCTGAATATTTCAACAGCACTGCACCTGTCCCCTGTGATATACTGTCTGTGCAGTAAATTGTTTAGGGCTGTGTTCCTGCCTCTTGCTATAGGTAGAGAAATATATAGCTGAATCTCTGCCTATTTCACCAGCTTACACTATTTTTGTATTTAAAATTTCTCAAAATTAGGGCAAGACCCTAAATTTGAGAAATATATAGGTGAATCTCTGCCCATTTCACCAGCACTCCGCCAGTACATTGTTTAGGGCTGTGTTCCTGCCTCTTGCTATAGGTAGAGAAATATATAGCTGAATCTCTGCCTATTTCACCAGCTTACACTATTTGTGTATTTAAAATTTCTCAAAATTAGGGCAAGACCCTAAATTTGAGAAATATGAGGAAAACGTCAAATAAGGGACGTGGCCGCGGTCGTGGTGCTGCTGGTGGAGCTCCTGTTACAGGGAGAGGACGTGGTCGATCTGTGCCAGCTACAAGCACAAGTGAAACACCTTTCTCAGGTGCAAGTAGCCGACAGAGCCTGCAGCGGTATTTGGTCGGGCCTAATCCAGCTCTACGAATGTTGAGGCCAGGAGCCGAACAGGCGGTAGTAGATTGGGTTGCTGACAGTGCCTCCAGTTCCTTCACATTGTTTTCCAACCAGTCTTGTGCTGAAAGCTCAGACTTGGCGCCTGCAGCCGATGTCCACCATCAGTCTTTCACCTCACCCCCTTGCCAAGCAGTCTGAGCCCCAAAGCATGCAGCAGTCTCTTCTTCTTTTTGATGAGTCTGTTAGCATGTGTTCCCAGGGCCACCCACCTAGCCCAGCCCCAGAAAGGGGAAGAGATTGAGTGCACCGATGCCCAACCACTTATATTTCAGGATGAGTTCATGGGGGGACCATCACAGCACGTCTTGCATGATGATGATGAAACACAGTTGCCAACTGCTGGCGCTTTTGCAATTGTGCAGACCGACAAGGAGGGCAGTGGTGAAGACTGGGTGGAAGATGATGTGGAGGACGATGAGGTCCTCGACCCGACATGGAATCAACCTCATGCAGGTGACCCATGTAGTTCGGAGGAAGAGGCGGTGGTCGCACAGAGCCACCAGCACAGCAGAAGAGGGAGAAGGGTGCCAAAGCAGAGCGTCCGTCCCCTAGACAGTACGCCTGCTACTGCCCAACACAGCAAGGGACCGAGCACATCAAAGCCAGGTCCAAGGAGTTCCCTAGAGTGGCAGTTCTTCACACAATGTGCTGATGACAAGACACGCGTAGTTTGCACGTTGTGCAATCAGAGCCTGAAGCGAGGCATAAACGTTCTCAACCTGAGCACAACCTGCATGACCAGGCATCTAAGTGCAAAGCACGAGCTGCAGTGGAGTAGACACCGCAAAAACCAAGAAAGGTCTCTGGCTCCTCCTGCTTCCTCTTCTGCATCAGTCTCGGGCCTCTCTGCCTCTTCATCCACCTCCGTAGTGACAGTGCCACCTGCCACCCCTCAATTTGAGGACCGGCAAGCAACACTACCACCTGGGTCACCAAAACATCTCCACAATGTCCCATGGAAGCATTCAGCTCTCTATCTCCCAAACACTGGAGCGGAAGAGAAACTACCCCTCTACCCACCCGCGATCCCTGGCCCTGAATGCCAGCATTTCAAAATTACTGACCTTTGAAATGCTGTCATTCCGTCTGGTGGAGACGCAGAGTTTTAAAAGCCTGATGGCATTGGCTGTCCCACAGTACGTCGTACCCAGCCGCCACTACTTTTCCAGGCGAGCCCTCCCTTCCCTGCACAACCAAGTGGGGGACAAAATCAGGTGTGCACTGCGCAACGCCATCTGTGCCAAGGTCCACCTAACTACGGATACGTGGACCAGGAAGCACGGTCAGGGACGTTATATCTCCCTAACAGCGCACTGGGTAAATGCAGTGGCGGCTGGGCCTGAGGCGGATAGCAGTTTGGCGCATGTCCTTCCACCACCGAGGATTGCAGGGCGCTTCAGTTTGCCTCCTGTTCCTAACTCCTTCTACTCCGCTTCCTCATCCTCTACCGCCTCCTCATCCAGTCAGCGTAACAAACTCACCACCAACTTCAGCACAGCCATGGGTAAACGACAGCAGGCAGTTTTAAAACTTTCCTGTTTGGGGGAAAAACCACACACCGCGCAGGAGTTGTGGACAGGGCCAGACTTACCATTGGCCTTGACTGGGCTCAAGCCCAGGGGCCCCACCCAATAGGGGGCCCCCTTTAAAAAAAAAAAAAAAAAAATGTTTTTTTTTTTGTTAGGGGTCCGGAGGTCCCCAGGGGCCCGGAGGCCCCCAGGGCCCCGGACGGCAACCCCCCTTTTTTTTATTTATTTTTTGTAAAAAAATGTTTTTTTTATATATATTTTATTTTTATATATATAATATAATATATATATATATATATATATATATATATATATATATATATATATATATATATATATATATATATATTTTATTATTATTAAAGGGCCCAGGGGTCTCCAGGGCCCCGGACGGCAACCCCCCTTTTTTTTATTTATTTTTTGTAAAAAAAAAAAAAAATTATATATTTATTTTTATATATATTATATATATATATATATATATATATATATATATATATATATATATATATATATATATTATTATTAAAGGGCCCAGGGGTCTCCAGGGCCCCTGGATGGCAACCCACCTTTTTTATTTTTTTATAAAAAAAAATTACATTTTTTTTTATATATATATATATATATATATTTTTTTTTTTTATTAAAGGGCTCAGAGGTCCCCAGGGCCCCATGTGGCAACCCCCCCTTTTTTTATTTTATTTTTTTATTTTTGTTTATTTTTTATTAAAAGGCCCAGAGGTTCCCAGGGGCCCAGAGGTCCCCAGGGCCCCCGGGTTTGGCAACCTCCCTTTTTTTATGTATTTTTTATAAATGTTTTTTTTTTATTATTATTAAAGGGCCCAGAGGTTTATTTTTTCTTTTTATTAAAAGGCCCAGAGGTCCCCAGGGCCCCGGATGGCTACATATATTTATATATATTTGTTTTCTTCTTTATTTCTTCTTTTTTTTGTAAAAAATTTCAGTCGGCAGCACCCCCACCCCCCCTAGGTTCTCTGCTTCAGGGGGCCCATGCCTTAAGCTGTGCAAGGGGCCCCAAAATTCCTGATGGCGGCCCTGCGCATACCTCCCAACACGCACGGATTCTGCGGGACTTTCCCGCACAGACAGCTTCTTCCCGCAGTCCCGCAAAAGGGTTAATTTTCCCGCACTGCAAGAGGAGGCAGCACGGAAGCAGGAGGAACCGGAGTGGTGTGTGGAGGACTGTGGCTGCTGAAGGGAAGAAAGTCGACAGCCGGGCTAATGACAGTCTGTGGCCCCGGCTGTTGGCACAGGTGAGAGGCACTCCCCCCTTCAACAACTACAAAATCCCCCCCGCTCAACAACTTTAATGCGCTCCCCCCCGCTCAACAACTTCAATTCCCCCCCCCCCCGCTCAACAACTTCGATCCCCCCCAATTCTCGGCTCCAGGGGGCCCTTTCAACACTCAAGCCCAGGGGCCCCCACCACCCTAAGTCCTGCCCTGGTTGTGGAGGGACATGGAACAACAGACCGATGAGTGGTTGGCGTCAGTGAGCCTCAAGCCGGGCCTGGTGGTGTGCGATAACGGGCGAAATCTCGTAGCAGCTCTGGGCCTAGCCGGTTTGACGCACATTCCTTGCCTGGCGCATGTGCTGAATTTGGTGGTGCAGAGTTTCCTGAGAACTTACCCCAATATGCCACAGCTGCTGCTAAAAGTGCGGGCCGTCTGTGCGCACTTTCAGCGTTCTTACCCTGCTGCTGCTTGCCTGGCAGCGCTGCAGCGTAACTTCGGCCTTCCCGCTCACCGCCTCATATGTGATGTGCCCACAAGGTGGAACTCCACATTGCACATGCTGGCCAGACTGTGCGAGCAGCAGCAGGCGATAGTGGAGTTCCAGCTGCAGCACGCACGCGTGAGTCGCTCTGCGGAACAGAACCACTTTACCACCAATAACTGGGCCTCCATGCGAGACCTGTGTGCCTTGTTGCGCTGTTTTGAGTACTCCACCAACATGGCCAGTGCCAATGACGCCGCTCTCAGCGTGACTATCCAACTTCTATGCCTCCTTGAAAAAACGCTACGGGCGATGATGGAAGAGGATGTGGCACAGAAGGAAGAGAAGGAGGAGGAATCGGGATAATTTGCAAGGCTTTCAGGGCAGTCATTCACAAGTGGCTCCGAGGGTGGGTTCGTGCACCAACAAAGGCCAGGTACACAATTGTCTAGCAAGGGCACAGTTCTTGAGGATGACGTGGTGGAGGATGAGGAGGAGGAACCATGTTCACAGCAGGATGGCATCCAGACCAGCTCATGGCCATTACTGGTGCGTGGCTGGGGGGATACAGAGGACACAGATGATACACCTCCCACAGAGGACAGCTTTTCGTTGCCTCTGGGAAGCCTGGCACACATGAGCAATTACATGCTGCAGTGTCTCCGCAACGACCGGCGTGTTTCGCACATTATGACAGGTGCTGATTACTGGGTGGCCACGCTGCTGGATCCCCGTTACAAGGACAATGTACCGTCCTTAACCCCCTCACTGGAGCGTGATCGCAAGATGCGCGAGTACAAGCGCACGCTGTTAGACGCGCTGCTGGTGCAATTCCCACCTGGCAGCGGGGCCACAGTAGAAGGCGAATGCAGAGGAGGAGGAAGAGGTCGCCAATGCAGCAGGGGCACCGCCAGCACCTCAGAAGGCAGGGTTAGCATGGCCGAAATGTGGAAAAGCTTTGTCAGCATGCCACAACAAACAGCACCACCAGCTGATATGGAACGTTTTAGCAGGAGGCAGCATTTCAGCAACATGGTGGAGCAGTATGTGTGCACACGCCTACACGTACTGAATGACGGCTATGCCCCCTTAAATTTATGGGTCTCCAAATTGGGCACATGGCCTGAGCTTGCCCTTCACGCCCTGCGGCCAGCGTATTGTCTGAATGTGTATTTAGCACGGCAGGGGGCGTTATCACAGACAAGTGCAGCCGACTGTCCAGAGACAATGTGGACAAGCTCACGTTCATTAAAATGAACCAGGCATGGATCCCACAGGACTTGTCCGTACCTTGTGCAGAATAGACACCGGGCCGGCCTTACCCAGCCATTGTTTTTTTTCTGATCTTTCTAGGGTTGCCATCTCATCCCTTTAAAAGCAAAAACATATTAATTACACAGGTTCTCTGGCTGATTAAGGTGCTGCTAATTAAACTCACTTGGTGCCTTATCGACAGTAAATTGGCCCCAAAACCTGTGTAATTACTCTGTGTTCAGGTTTAAAGGGATGAGGTAGCAACCCTAGATCTGTCTCATTATCTTTTGGGGTTTACCCTAATTTAAAAAATACATATATTAAAAACCAAAACCTGCTGTGTTGGCTACCTCCTCCTCCTCCACCGCCGCTTCCACCTACACCGCCACATCCACCTCAACCTCCTAATACATATGGACCTCGTCCTCCTAGGTCAAAATGATTTTATTTTTTATTCTTATTTTTTTTATGTTATTTTGAGTTATTTCCCTATCCACATTTATTTTCAGAGTACTTGCCATGCTCTTCCCGACATTTTGCTGCCATTTGCAGCCCTCCAGCCCTTTCCCTTAGTTTTTTAGAGACATTTTAGTAGTCAAAAGTCCGGGTCCCCATTGACTTCAATGGGGTTCGGGTAAAAGTTTGGGTCGGGTTCGGGTCGAACCCGAACATCCAGGTGTCCGCTCAACTCTAGTAATCATACAACATTTTGTGATCAATATAGTGTTCTCTGCAAGTCCACTGCTTCCACTTTGCATCTACTGCAACAAACTTATTTTGCTAAAAAAATCCACCAATCAATGAAAAGTTGATAAGGTGTGAAAGTTCTCGGTGCTCCGAACTGTGCCAGCTGTAGTGTAGCCACGCCTTCTTCCTCCTCTTACACATGTGATGGTGAGGGCGCCCCTTAGTGGTGATTTTTATTGATTTGTGGATTTTTTGTTTTTAGAAAAAAATAGTTCATTGAAGTAGATGCAAAGTGGAAGCAGTGGACTTGCAGAGAACACGATATAGAGTACAAAATATTGTATGATTACATGAATTTACACAAATTTTTTATTTTTTTTATAAAGCAGTAAACATTATAAGAATAAAGAAGTGGGTGTAAAGTGGAAGCAGTGGATCTGCAGGGAACAGCATCTTGACCACAGAGCTCTTTATGTTGTATATGAATTTGCACATGGATCAGATTACTTCATTTATTGATAAACACCATAAGATGAATGAAGTCGGTGTAAAGTGGAAGCAGTAGATCTGCAGAGAATATTATTGGGGCCCCTAGCACTTTATATATGAATGTCTCCACATATTTTAGTGTATTTGTGATAATTGATGGGCGGCACACACAATAGGACAGCGCTGTGACACATAATGCTCTTCTAGGTGATAAAGGGAAGACTTACCTTTGTTACAGCAGCAGTCCGGTAGAAGTTATTTCTGGAGGTATTTGAGTTGTTACACATAGCGCAGGTTTTTTTCTATTTATATTGGGGACATAATTGCCCAAATCTGGGGATCAGGAGCCATTTCCACCCTTTACTCTCGGCTGGGGTTCTTTGTATCCATATAACAGATGTTCTACATGACTAAATCTCACATCAATTTTACTGCAAAATCAAAGGGGCCAAAATGTCTCCCCCCCTCCCCCGAGCAGTAATATATTTCTATCCCCCTTGGTGGGAGTGGAGATGACCCATCTATAAGGATATACAGTACATACACACACAGCACAAGGACGTGTTCACACTACGAGATGTTTCTGCAGTTCCTCTGATCTCCACAAGATGGCAGACAGGAAGTCTCTATGGAATACAGACAGGAAGTCTCTATGGAAGACAGGAAGTGATGTCAGATAAAGAGAACAAAGCACATTCCTTAGGACGTAGTGAGGAGACACGTTGCTGGATCTGGCGGCAGAGGAGGTAATATGAAGATTAACCCCTTAAGGGGGATCAGTTGATGAATAATATATCTTGCTTCCAGAGCTGGCCATTCATGGTTCAGTTTTATCGTTCAGCCAGCAGGATGAGGGGAAAAAACTGAAGCGTTTCTCCCCATCCACACATAGGAGGGGGATGGGGGAATCCTCCCCGCTGCACTATTGTATTCTGACAATGGGGGGCGCTCCTCCTCTCTCAGAATACACAGATCAGTGATGAAGCTATTGGCTGCAGCCGCTGATCGAGTGACTTTTATCCGGCAGTGACCACACATGGATGGAAATGTGACCGATCCCTGCTGAACCAGCTGAATTTCCATGTATCTATGGTCACCTGAAGTCAGGGCACAAATCCCAGGTCACCATGGTGACTAGAAATGGCGTCCTGGCCCCTGGGCTCTTGTCAGCCCATTCTCACTGTTGTAATGTTTCTGCCTGAAACCCGGACACATTATTCAGACAGGAATGTGGCTCGGAGCGGGGCCAGGCGGCAGGGTGAGGGGGGAGGAGCTTCTTCTCCGTCCGTTCTGTACACACACAAGGAGGAGGGGGGAGGAGCTCCTTCTCTTCTGTACACACACAAGGAGGAGGGGGGAGGAGCTCCTTCTCCGTCTGTTCTGTACACACACAAGGAGGAGGGGGAGGAGCTCCTTCTCCGTCCATTCTGTACACACACAAGGAGGAGGGGGGAGGAGCTCCTTCTCCGTCCCTTCTGTACACACACAAGGAGGAGGGGGGAGGAGCTCCTTCTCCATCCCTTCTATACACACACAAGGAGGAGGGGGGAGCAGAGACGCTCTGATCTCAGGTCTGCACTAAGTTTTTATTATGCTCTGTAGATGGAGGGGGAGGGGGAGGAGCTCCTTCTCTGTCCCTTCTGTACACACACAAGGAGGAGGAGGGGAGCAGAGACGCTCTGATCTCAGGTCTGCACTAAGTTTTTATTATGCTCTGTAGATGGAGGGGGAGGGGGAGGAGCTCCTTCTCTGTCCCTTCTGTACACACACAAGGAGGAGGGGGGAGCAGAGACGCTCTGATCTCAGGTCTGCACTAAGTTTTTATTATGCTCTGTAGATGGAGGGGGAGGGGGAGGAGCTCCTTCTCTGTCCCTTCTGTACACACACAAGGAGGAGGGGGGAGCAGAGACGCTCTGATCTCAGGTCTGCACTAAGTTTTTATTATGCTCTGTAGATGGAGGGGGAGGAGCTCCTTCTCTGTCTGTTCTGTACACACACAAGGAGGAGGGGGGAGCAGAGACGCTCTGATCTCAGGTCTGCACTAAGTTTTTATTATGCTCTGTAGATGGAGGGGGAGGAGCTCCTTCTCTGTCTGTTCTGTACACACACAAGGAGGAGGGGGGAGCAGAGACGCTCTGATCTCAGGTCTGCACTAAGTTTTTATTATGCTCTGTAGATGGAGTAGGAGGGGGGAGGAGCTCCTTCTCCGTCTGTTCTGTACACACACAAGGAGGAGGGGGGAGCAGAGACGCTCTGATCTCAGGTCTGCACTAAGTTTTTATTATGCTCTGTAGATGGAGGGGGAGGAAGAGTGTCTGGAAAGGAGAACAAGGTAGATGCCATATGAGTGATGGAGGGGTTAGGAGGATATGTGCTGGGAGGGGGGAGGCAAGGCTAGAAGTGTGGATTAGATTTGAAATCTGGCAACCCCTCTCTTCCTTCCCAAAACACCCCTCCAGCACATATCCTACCCCCCTACCCATCCCCCTTGCACTGGCCCTTTTCTCTCACAATGTGCATCACCCCCCAGCACATATCTGACCCCCCAAGTGCCCCCAGCACATGTGGGCACAGAGGCTGTTTGATGGGCACAGAGGCTGCATATGATGGTCAAAGGCTGAATATGATGGGCACAGTGGATGTATGATTGGCACAAATGCTGAATATGATGGGTACAGTGGATGTATGATTGGCACAAAGGCTGAATATGATGGGCACAGTGGATGTATGATTGGCACAAAGGCTGAATATGATGGGCACAGTGGATGTATGATTGGCACAAAGGCTGAATATGATGGGTACAGTGGATGTATGATTGGCACAAAGGCTGAATATGATGGGCACAGTGGATGTATGATTGGCACAAAGGCTGAATATGATGGGCACAGTGGATGTATGATTGGCACAAAGGCTGAATATGATGGGCACAGTGGATGTATGATTGGCACAAAGGCTGCATATGATGGGCACAGTGGATGTATGATTGGCACAAAGGCTGAATATGATGGGCACAGTGGATGTATGATTGGCACAAAGGCTGCATATGATGGGCACAGTGGATGTATGATTGGCACAAAGACTGAATATGATGGGTACAGTGGATGTATGATTGGCACAAAGGCTGAATATGATGGGCACAGTGGATGTATGATTGGCACAAAGGCTGCATATGATGGGCACAGTGGATGTATGATTGGCACAAAGGCTGAATATGATGGGCACAGTGGATGTATGATTGGCACAAAGGCTGCATATGATGGGCACAGAGGCTGTATGATTGGCACTGATGCTGCATTTGATGGGCACAGTGAGGCTGCAATTGATGTTTTTTTTTTCAGAATCCGTTTGTTTGCGCCCCTCAAACAAATTTAAGCACCGGCCGCCACTGCCCCCCAGCACACGTCTATCTCTCCCCACCCCCCTGCTAGCACTAGCCCTCTCCCCAGGACATATCTGACCGATGCATTCTGTGCAGAACACTCGCAATTCAGCCACACGCACTGTTTCCTGCGATGAGCTAATCTTTCAGGCCACCAAAAGTGTCCCAGGTCTTTTACAATCTTTTAGGGTATACCCCCCCCCCCAAAAAAAATCCTGCCGCTAAAGTGTTCGGGTTTGGTTGAAGAAAAGGTGGCAACCCTAGGCCTGGGATAACCAGTACTAGAAGGCGGCCGCTGACTGGCTGCTGCTACGCTGCACTCTGGGAGTTGTAGTCTGGCCGCACTGAAGTTCCTGGCGGTGGGAGGAACTCGGCAGCGCAGCAAACTACAACTCCCACCTCCCAGGAGTCTCAGAGGCAGCCAGCACATCACACGTGACCTGAGCGGTTGTGGGCTGGGACCGGGTGTTCTGTCATATTCTCCAACTCGTCAGATTCTCCAACAGAGTTTCTGGAGTGGCAGAGAAGACATGACTGAGATTCAGAGGCGGTGCAAGGAAAGTACCTAGCTGTAACACATACCCAGACACATCCCATGGGCACTGATTAGGCTGTACTGATGATGGGCACTGTCTGCATGGGTGAGGTGGCACTGATCAGGCTGTACTGATGGGCACTGTCTGCATGGGTGAGGTGGCACTGATTAGGCTGTACTGATGATGGGCACTGTCTGCATGGGTGAGGCGGCACTGATCAGGCTGTACTGATGATGGGCACTGTCTGCATGGGTGAGGTGGCACTGATCAGGCTGTACTGATGATGGGCACTGTCTGCATGGGTGAGGCGGCACTGATCATGCTGCACAGATGATGGGCACTGGTGAGGCGGCACTTATGGGCACTGTCTGCATAGGTGAGGCGGCACTGATCAGGTTGCACTGATGGGCACTGGTGAGGTTACATAGTTACATAGTTACATAGTTAGTCAGGTTGAAAAAAGACACAAGTCCATCCAGTTCAACCACAAAAAATAAAAAACACAGTAAAATCCTATACACCCAACTCCATACCCACAGTTGATCCAGAGGAAGGCAAAAAACCCCAGCAGAGCATGATCCAATTTGCTACAGCAGGGGAAAAAATTCCTTCCTGATCCCCCGAGAGGCAATCGGATTTACCCTGGATCAACTTTACCTACAAATCTTAGTACTCAGTTATATTCTGTACATTTAGGAAAGAATCCTAAAGTCTGTTCCACATTTTCACAGCTCTTACTGTGAAAAAACCTTTCCGTATTTGGAGGTGAAATCTCTTTTCCTCTAGACGTAAAGAGTGCCCCCTTGTCCTCAGTGATGACCGTAAAGTGAATAACTCAACACCAAGTTCACTGTATGGACCCCTTATATATTTATACATGTTGATCATATCCCCCCTTATTCTCTTCTTCTCAAGAGTGAATAAATTCAGTTCCTCTAATCTTTCCTCATAGCTGAGCTCCTCCATGCCTCTTATCAGTTTGGTTGCCCTTCTCTGCACTTTCTCCAGTTCTCCGATATCCTTTTTGAGAACTGGTGCCCAAAACTGAACTGCATATTCCAGATGAGGTCTTACTAATGATTTGTACAGGGGGGCAAAATTATATCTCTGTTTTTGGAGTCCATACCTCTCTTATACAAGAAAGGACTTTGCTCGCTTTGGAAACTGCAGCTTGGCATTGCATGTTATTATTGAGCTTATGATCTACCAAGACCCCCAGATCCTTCTCCACTACAGATCCCCCCAGTTGTACTCCCCCTAGTATGTATGATGCATGCATATTCTTAGCCCCCAAGTGCATAACTTTACATTTATCTACATTAAGCCTCATCTGCCACTTAGTCGCCCAATCAGACAGAGCATTGAGGTCGGCTTGTAAATTGGCGACATCCTGCAAGGACGTTATTCCACTGCATAACTTGGTGTCATCTGCAAAGACAGAAATGTTACTTTTGATCTCAGACCCAATATCATTTATAAATATATTGAAAAGTAAGGGTCCCAGCACTGAACCTTGGGGTACACCACTGATAACCTTCGACCATTCAGAGTAAGAATCATTAACCACGACTCTCTGAATTCTGTCTTTCAGCCAGTTTTCTATCCATTTACAAACTGATATATCCAATCCTGTAGACTTTTTTTTTTTTTAATTATAACATTTTTTATTGTTGTTTACGTACACAAAATACAAAAAGTGGTACACCAGTTTGCATGGAGTTAACACACCGCATACGCAAGCATACATTCCCCCCCCCCCCCTGCGTCTCCGTGTCATTGTGATTGAGTGGGAAAAGCCCCATTTAAACTCCAAAGTTCTCTTCCCTTATGTCCGCTCACCCCTCTCCCACCCCTCCACCCTCCCATCACACCGTGGACTAGTTTCTTGAAGTTAGTTTGTTAGTCCTCCCCATATAGGGTTATCAGATAGCTGGTTAAAGTATATATCAATTATATAGGGCATCCCATTATGTCTAGCCAGGGTTTCCACATCCTCACATATTTTCCATAGTTGCCCTGTCTAGTGAGTGTCACTCTCTCGCTCCAGATCATTGTGTTAATGGTTTCAACCCATGATTTAACAGTAGGTGGAATCTGGGCCTGCCACCTCCATGCAATTAACTTCCTGGCCTGGAAGAGGCATCTCAGTACCACCTCAAGGGCACCAGCAGGCACTCTGTTCTCCTCTATACTACCTAGTAAGCATGTCTTCGATTCAGCTTCCAGATTCGTTTTGAAAGTTTTATTTATTGTGTCTATTACCTCCTCCCAGTATCTAAATAGCTTGGGGCATTTCCACATCATGTGGATGAGACTACCTGTCGCTCTGCACCTTGGACATTCGTCGGTACTTCTCCACCCAAGGTTGAACATTCTCCTGGGGGTATAGTATACTCTATGCAAGAGGAACAGGTGTGATACTTTCTGAGCCGGAGAGATCGAGACCAGTACCCCCCCCCTCAAGATCGCGCTCCACTGTTCAGTGGTCATTTGCCCCAGGTCTTTCTCCCACCCCATCCTGCTCTTGATGGGGCCTGCCCTACTTATTGTTTTAACTCCTATTCTGGAATACAGTTCAGAGATCAGGCCTTTGGTTGTTTTTGAAGAGGTTATTTTCGAGAGGGTAGGGGCCGAGGACCATACAATGGGTTGTGACCCAAACTGGGCTTGGATGCCATGCCGGATCTGGAGGTATCTGTAAAATGTTTTATTTGCTATATTGAATTCCTGTCGCAAATCTGCAAAGGATTTCAGGTGTTCTCCATCGTACAATTGATTCAAGCATTTTATCCCTTGTCTCTCCCATTCCTTGCATCTCTCAATGTCTTTTAATTCCCTTAAGTTCTGGTTGCACCAGAGAGGGGCAAACGTTGTTATTCCCTTATAGCCCAGCAGTACTTTTGTTGTTTGCCATACTTTAAGGATTAGTTTTATAGTTGGACCCTTATAAATAAATGAGGCAGCCTCGAGTGCCTCCAATATTGTCCTGTGTGGTGCCCCTAATAGCATCAGTGTACCAAGATTTCCATCTCCCTCCGGTCCACAATTCGCAAGATGTTGTAGTTGCGAAGCTAGGAAGTATGTTTTCGGGTGGGGAACTGCCATTCCCCCCTCTTTAGCTGGTAACTGCATGGTCCGGAGACCAATCCGGGCTTGTCCCTTCTTCCAAATTAGATCTCTGAAAATGGATTCTATCTTTTTGAACCATTTTTGATCTATCCAGACTGGGGAATTATGAAGGATATAGAGTAGCTGGGGCAGCCAGAGCATCTTTATTAGATTGCATCGCCCCGCTATGGACAGCGGTAGTCTACACCAGATGTCTCTTTTTTGTTCCCATTTGGACAAGAGGGGAATTAAGTTGTTTGAGACGAAGCTGTTAATATCCCTCGTGATCCATATCCCCAGGTATTTCATCATGTCTACTACTTTTAACTGGGGGACACCAAGGGGTATCTGCACACCAAGGGAATCAATTGGCAATAGTGCCGACTTTTCCCAATTAATGACCAGCCCAGAGCATAGCCCAAACTCGCCCACCGTTTTGATCACATTTTTTAACGAGTTTTCTGTGTCTCCCAGGAAAAAAAGGACATCGTCCGCAAACAATGCGATCTTATCCTCCTTGGTTGGTCTACGGAACCCCTGTATATCTTCTGATCCTCGAATTTTGATAGCCAATGGTTCCATCGCCAGCGCAAACAGAAGGGGGGAGAGTGGGCAACCCTGTCTAGTTCCTCTCTCTAGTTGGAAGATATCAGAGAGCTCGTTGTTGATTTTAATTTTTGCTCTTGGCTGGTTATATAACAGCTTCACCCAACCAATAAACCTGGGGCCAAACCCGAACTTCTCCAAGACCCTCCATAGGTAGTCCCATTCCAGGCTGTCAAAGGCCTTGGCGGCATCCAGGGCCAAGATAGCTCTGGAACCCACCCCTTCTGTTGGAATTTGCATGTTCAAGAATAATCTCCTGATATTAATACTGGTTGACCTGTTAGGGATGAAGCCAGATTGATCGTAGTGTATGAGCGCTTGGATATATCGGTTTAGGCGCGTTGCTAATACTTTAGCCAAAATCTTTGCGTCAGTGCATAGGAGTGATATGGGGCGATACGACGAGGCCTCAATTGGATCCTTCCCCTCCTTATGTAGGACAATGATGGTAGCTTCCATCATAGAGGTAGGGAGTGTTCCGTGGGTCAATGCCCAATTTAATGTCTTGAGGAGTTCTGGTAGCAGAATATCGCCATATCTTTTATAGATCTCCACGGGCAACCCGTCTGGGCCAGGTGACTTTTGAGTTGACATCCCAGCCACTGCCTGTTTTAATTCACCTAGAGTGATTGGCATCTCCATATCAATGTTATCTTCCTCCATCAAGGTAGGGACGGACATTCCCTGTAGGAAGTTTCCCGACCCTTCGGTCCCCTCCCTCCTCTTGGAGCTATAAAGGGATACGTAGAATTCTCTAAAGGTGTTTAATATTACAGTTTTGTCGATAGATGTTTCCCCGCTTGCTAACTTGACTGCTGTAACAGTGGAGGGGGGGGAATTAGTTCTAATAAGTAAAGACAACAGGCGCCCTACTCGCTCTCCCTCTCCAAACTGATTCTGTCTCTGAAATATGCGTTTCCCCTCTGTTCTTTTTAATATAGTCATTTTGTATATCTGTTGTTTTTCTAACCACTCTTTTAAGCTGTGCGGGGTTGGGGCTTCAGTATATCTCTTCTCTGCCTGTAGCAACTGGTTCCTTACCTCGCACTCTCCCTCTCTGTTCTTCCTTTTAATTCCTGCTATCTTTTGAATCAGGAGACCTCGGAGGTGGGCTTTTAGGGTATCCCATACCACCCCTACTGATGCAGTTCCCTCATTTATCTGTAAAAATTCTTTAAGAGCAAACATCACCGTATCATGTTCGCTCATTAGCTCGAGCCATTGAGGACTAATTTTCCATTCGCTGGGGTACCATTTACCCCTAGCTTTTATTATCAGCTCAACTGGTGAGTGATCGGAAATACCTCTTGGGCCATATTCTATATTTGTTACCAGTGTTACTGCCTCATCGTTGCCCAACGCCTTGTCTATTCTGGATAAAGTATGGTGGGTCTTCGAGAAACAGGAATATTGGCGTTCCTGCGGATAACGCGTACGCCAAATATCACATAGTCCAACTTCATCCAGAAATAGTGCTAGTCGATCCTCTCCCTTTGTTTTAGGTCTCTTTCCCGGCGGGAACCTGTCCTGCGTCTTATCTAGGGCTTCATTAAAGTCTCCTATAATAAGTATCGGTATCCCTGGTTTGTCCAATGTGAACTCTATCAATTTGTGTAGAACTTTGAATTTAAATGGAGGAGGGATATAGGCTATCACAAATAATTTATTTTCAATGGAGCAGAATACAAATATAAACCTTCCCTGGTCGTCTATCCTGCTCTCTCTGCAGGAGAATACCACTCCTCTCCCCACCAGTACGCTCACTCCCCTGGAATAGGATGAGTGGTACGAGTGATAGGTGGACTGGAATTTTGGGCCGCTCAGCTGTGCGGCTGTCTTTGCAGTTAAGTGCATCTCCTACAGACAGAGCAGGCCTGCTCCTCTCACCCCCAACATATCTAAAATGGTCATTCTCTTAATGGAGTCTCTCATTCCACGCACATTCAGAGATTTTATACAGAACGTCTTATCTACCATATCCTATAGTTAAATTTAACATTGGTCCCCCTTTTTATTCTCTCTTGTCTGTATCGAGAGGGATCCAAATGGAAAAATTTAATACAGTCGTAAAAATGCATGGACCTTTGACCCATGCCGAATTTGTGTCTGGAAACACCAAGCAAAAAAAAAGACAAAGGGAGAAAAAGAAAAAACAAAAAAAGAAAAAAAGAAGAAATTCCCGACAGTAAAAAGGGAAGAGGGAGGTCCAAAATCTGGTCAACCATAAAAGTTCTGTATACCAATGGGACACACCACTGGAAGCATAAACATCTGGAAATAAAGTACTGGCTATATGAGAGAAGCTCCCCAGGGTGCTCTTCTTTACTTCCTACCCTTCTTCCCCTCCTTGTTTCCCCCCCTGTCCCCCCTCCCCCTCCCTTAAAAAGGAAGGGAAAAAAAGGAAGAAGGGGGAAACCCCAATAAGTGTCTACCCGCTTCGACATACCCTGAAAAGTAAGAAGGTAATAAAAAGGAACAAACTAAGTAAGAAAATTATAAATAGGGTCGTCAAATTTTTAGCAGTGGTGTGTGCCCCATCCCATCCTCCCCCCTCTCCCCCCCCACTAGGTCCCACCCTCCTCTCCCTACCCGTCCTACCCAATCCTCCCACCCTTAGCCCTCTTAGGCCTCCCCAAGGGGCTCTACCTGTGACCTCCATACTACTCATCATTGATGAACTCTCATACCTCCCTCTACCACACTCAATCATGCGACCCTCTTCCCTCCCACCCCCCCCCCCTAGCTACCGTTCAGTGCCTCTTGCTTTCTTTTCTTCCCATTTTGTGTAGTCTAAGTGTTTATTTTATTTATATAGGGGAAAAAATTTCCTATAATTTCCTGTGGTTTAACTAACCAGTGCTCGGCATATTGCCATATTGCTGTGTTTATTAAATTAGTGAATGTGTTGAAAAAGTGCAAAGTGCAAATAAATAGCTGAGCCTCTAGAAAAAGCATAATAATAAAAAAACAAAAAAAAAAACGGCACAAAGGTTCCCAGGGTTCTTAAGACTTTTAGATGTCTTTCTTATTGTCTTCAAACCATTTCACTGTGCTTGCCGGTGAGTCAAAAAAGAAAGTTCCCCCCAAGGCAGAGACACGCAAGCGGGCTGGATAAAGTAGAGCATACGGGAGTTTATGTTTTTGAAGAGTTTGCTTGATTGGAATAAATTCGGCTCTGCGTCTCTGCAGATCGGGGGAGAAATCTTGATACAGTGAGACTTTAACCCCATTATACAAAATCTCTCCTTTTTCTCTTGCTTTTCGGAGCAGGGTCACTTTATCGATATAGTTGAACATTTTGACAAGCAATGGTCTAGGGCGCTCAGTTGGCAGGCGCGGTTTAAAGGGGACCCGATGAGCGCGTTCAATGCCAAAAAAAGATGAAAGAGTTGTGGCCCCAAAGGTCTCCCTAAACCAGCCCTCGAGGAATTCTATGGGGTTGGCTCCCTCACTCCTCTCTGGTATACCAATAATTTGAATATTATTTCTGCGACTTCTATTTTCCAAGTCATCGATCTTAGCCCCCATTTGTTTCTTTAGCCCGGAGATTTCTTGCCTAAGCAGGAATAGTTCGTCCTCAACCGTACTTAATCTTTCCTCTAGGATGGTGGTTCTTTCCATAGTTTTACTCAGTTTGTCCCCCATTGAACATAAGTCCTCCTTAATGCCTTTCAACTGGGTCTCTAGGCCAGTGATTGAGTCCTTGCAAGCGTTTATGGCGTGTAAAAGATCTTTCAATGTAGGTTCGCCCTCGCTTGCTGTTACGTCACCTGACGTGTTTGTTTTGACATTTTTTAGTGTGGACTCCTGAGATAACTCCAGTGCAGTGTCTACACTGGGTCCTGCATTGGTCTCTTCAGCCAATTTTGCCCCGGTCTCATTTCTCCCCCCACCCAGGCCCTTGTTAGCATGATTTTTAGGACCGGTAGGGTTCACTAGGTTAGGCGTCTTAGGGGGTACTGCTGAAGCTGTCCCCAGGCTCCGCCTATCTGCTGACGCGGGTAGTATACCCTTGGGGTGCACTGCAGCCGATGCCGTCCCCCCCTTAGCTGGGGAGTGAGAGTTGGGCTTTGAGGGGTGGAAAAAACGTTCAAGTTTGGCTGCTGCTACCTGACTACCCTTTTCTTTGTCCTTGGCGGACCTTGTGACGGGAGCCCCCTCTACGTGGGGTGCATTTTTGGACATAGTGAACATCGGGGGTAGAGAGTGTGTTTAGTTGGCTTTTAACCCGTGTATACCGTGTATGCCAATTAGTCGCAGCACACAGCAATTGTATCAATGGGCTGATACACTTACGCAAACGAACAAAATACGTTTAAGAATGTATTGAGCGTCTCTCAAAAAAAGGGTGGGTGACTACTAGTGGCTTCAAATAGTTGGTAACATGCGGCTGCCGTGAGGCTTATATCCCATTAGGATTATGGACTATTGCCTGGTTCTTTTTGCTGAGTGATTATCTCTTGGTTTTTATAGTCTGGGGAACGCTAGAACCGTAGAGGGTGCAACCAATCAGCGACACAGTAGAACAGGTATAAAGTGCATAGTACAGTGCGCTTCTTCTTTTATTTTCTGCAATCAATTTAACAATTGCTACAAGACGGTCGCTGATATACAATTATTTCACTGAATTGCTCACGCCACCTCCTTCTTGGCGCAGGTTCACATCTGCTAAGCAATTTATGGAATTGTCTTATATTTCCCTTTATCTTTCTCTCTTTCCCCTCTTCTTTTTAAAAGGGCAGTTCTCCTTCTTATTTCTCTTGAGCGTTAATGAAATCCGCCCCCCAAGACTTTTTGCCCCCCTTACTGCTCCCCCCTCGCTTTTCTTTCCCTGGGGTCAAGTCAATCATAAATCAAACCCAGGGACATCCACCCTCAGCAAGCGCCCAGGAATAGTCACAAACGCAGGAAGCTGTCTCTTCCCACAGGTTGAAGCAGGTATCACCTTACCACCAGCAGCCTTACGTCCAGTACAGGTTCCTCTGTTGGCGTCTATTAGCGCAGGTTCCACGGTGTCCCAGGTTCAGCGATTCGCTCCCCCAGCTCTGCTCTGTACGCAGGGAGAACACACCAGCGGAGTCGCGTACTCTCGCGAGAACACGGGAACTCGGGAGACTATCGGGTACAATCACCTCCCGCTCCTCAGTGCAGGCACGCGCCGGCTCCCAGCCAGAGGGACACCCGCGCACACAGCCCAGAGACCCACGGGCAACGCACGGGACACAGTCTCCAGCCCAGCCGCCAAACACAAACGGGAAGGTATGTTTTTTTAAACCAGACTTTGCTTGAGGTGTGGGTCCATCGCTAAGTACAGCTCCACGGCAAAAGTTTCCATACAGGGGGGGGGAGGCAGGTCCTCTCCACTCACACCTCCACTCTCGCCCTCACTCTCTCCTGCATCCGGTCACGCCCCCACTCCTGTAGACTTTACCTTACACATGAGCCGTGTGTGCGGAACTGTATCGAACGCTTTTGCAAAATCCAAATATATCACATCCACAGTTTTTCATATAATTTATAGTAGTACAAATGTCACTATTATTTCCAATGGCTGTTTGCAACATGGGAACTTTCTTGTCACCTGCCATAACCCTCCCCCCATCTATCCCCATTCCACTCTCCATTAATGTCTGATCCCTAGCTGACCTGTGTGCCCGATGTAATTCTAATTCACCCTCCCCCTCAATCCTAGTTTAAATACTCCTCCAGCATTCCCATAAACCTCTCCCCCAGCACAGCAGACCCCCTTCCATTCAAGTGCAAACCGTCTTTAGCATATAGGTTGCACCCCAATGAAAAGTCAGCCCAGTGCTCTAGAAACCCAAATCCCTCCTTCCTACACCAGGTCTTTAGCCATGCATTCAGCTCTCTAATCTCCCCCTGCCTTTCCTGTGTTGCGCATGGCACAGGCAATATTTCAGAGAATATCACCTTGGAGGTCCTTCCCTTCATCTTGCAGCCTAGTTCTTTAAATTGATTCTTAAGGAGCCTCCACCTTCCATGTATACTGTCATTGGTTCCAACGTGGACCAAGACAGCTGGGTCATGCCCAGCCCCTCCCAGTAATTTATCCACCCGGTCCACCACATGCCGAACCCTGGCACCAGGGAGACAGCAAACCATTCGGTTGAAGCGATCCTGGCGACAAATTATTCTATCAGTCCTTCTGATTATAGAATCCCCTATTACCACCAACTGTCTAGGCCTACCTGCACTCCCCTCCCCACCTCTACTAGATGGGTTGCTCTCCCGGCTGTTAGGGGTAGCAGTAACATCTAGGGCTGCCACCTCTGTGTTTATCCCACTTCTGATCAGAAATTCCACATCAGATCCACTCTTAGCAAGGAGCCAGCTCTTATGGAGTTTTTACAGACACTTATATACTCACCTGTTATCAATTAAACACTCCCCTTAATTAGCAGAAAAAAAAAAAAAAGCTGTTTAAAAAGTGTCAGAGAAAAGAGACAAAACAATTCAACACTTGCAGCAGAAACAGTTAAAAGCAGCTAAAAGCAAATCCTGGTTTTTAACTCATCCACTTGTATTCAAAAATCCCACTTCTGATCAGAAATTCCACATCAGATCCACTCTTAGCAAGGAGCCAGCTGTTCGCCATGGCGCGCATAGCACACCGTATTACTACTCTCATCAGGGCACCCAAAAGTACCCCTGATCTTTTACAATCTTATAGCGACTATATACTGCAAAAATAATTGCCGTACGACACAAAAAATGTTCGGGTTTGGCTTGAGGAAAAGGTGGCAACCCTAGTTGTAACTGAGAGACAGAAATTGTCTATTGCTCAAGGAACCCCTAGAACCCTTTGGAGGAACCCTGGCTGAGAAAGGCTGGACTAGGCAGTAATATATTTCTCTCCCTCTTGGTGGGAGTGGAGATGACCCCATCTATAAGGATATACAGTATATACACACAAAGCACAAGGCCGAGTTCACACTACAAGATGTTTCTCCGGGTTGCAGGTCCTCTGAGCGTCACAAGTTGGTGATTTTCTCACTTCTACCATAGAGATAGGAAAACTCTATGGAAGACAGGAAATGATGTCAGGAACAGACAGGAAGTTCTAGGTGAGAGGTGAGTCGGGAGGAAGTAGTGAGGAGACATCTTTGGAAGAGGCAGCAGAGGAGGTAATAAGATCTTATCTTCTATTTACACACAGTAACCCCGTCATGTCCGTCCTCTTCCTCCATAGTCACTGTGACGTCTTTTATCTCCAGCAGATGATAATACACACATATACCTCCCAACTGTCCCTGATTTGGAGGGACTGTCCCTCATTTACAACAAAGTGCCTCTTTCCTCCTCATGTGTCCCTCATGTTGGTCTGATCTATATACATGTATATAAAATGCACTATTTATCTATCAAAAAGTCTTTCCCGGTGCTAAACCTTCCATCCCATTTCTACATTTTTCTGCTGCATTTGTAAAAATTCCAAAAGCCAATATAAAGGAATATTAGTGGTAAAAATGCACTTGTGGGTTTATCCATTTTTTTTTAACCACTACCCGACGGCCGTACGACTTTATACGGCCGCAGGGTGGTTCTACTTCTCTGACTGGCCGTGTTTTTACGGCCTGCGCGCGCAGCCCCGCCGCATCGCTGAGATGCCAATGCGTGTGCCTGGCGGCCGTGATGTCCGCCAGGCACTCGGGATCGGCAGCTACAGGGACAAGTCGTGGAGCTCTGTGTGTAAACACAGAGATCCATGTCCTGTCAGGGGAGAGAGGAGACCGATCTGTGTCTCTTGTACATAGGGACATAGATCGGTCACCTCCCCCAGTCACCCCCCTCCCCCCACAGTTAGAACACAATTCAGGGTACACATTTAACCCCTTCCTCACCCCCTAGTGTTAACCCCTTCAATCACAGTCACATTTATACAGTAATTAGTGCATTTTTATAGCATTGATCGCTGTATAAATGTGAATGGCGCCAAAAATGTGTCAAAAGTGTCCGATGTCTCCGCCCTAATGTCGCAGTCACGAAAAAAATGCTGATCGCCGCCATTAGTAGTAAAAAAAATAATAAAAAATAATAATAATTCTGTCCCCTATTTTGTAAGCGCAATAACTTTTGCGCAAACCAGACGCTTCTTGCGATTTTTTTTATTTTTATGAAACATATGTAGAAGAATACGTATCGCCTAGACTGAGAAAAAAAAAGTTATTTTTTTTAAAATTGGGATATTTATTACAGCAACAAGTAAAAAATATTGTTTTTTTTTTTCAAAATTGACGCTCTATTTTTGTTTATAGCGCAAAAAATAAAAACTGCAGAGGCGATCAAATACCACCAAAAGAAAGCTCTATTTGTGGGGAAAAAAGGACGTCAATTTTGTTTGGGAGCCACGTCGCACGACCGCGCAATTGTCTGTTAAATTGACGCAGTGCCACAAGCTGAAATTTCACCTGGTCAGGAAGGGGTATATGTGCCCAGTAAGGAAGTGGTTATATGTCTCCATTAAAGGGTGTGTCAGGGGGTGTGTCCTATGCCTACACACTTTTGCTAATAGAAGTCCCTCATTCCCATCTCAGAAAGTTGGGAGGTATGTACACATATATAGTGTGGAGTCGTACATTAACCCCTTCAGGGTCAGAACATTCCCCCACTTTCGGGGGCCGGAACATTCTCTTCATTTTGGAAATGTGTTTTTTATTTCCAATGTAATTCAGCTTTTCCGTTTATAATAACAGATTATACAATAATACGGGATGGGGGTTTTATTAAGAGGTGTATTTATAATTAGGGATGCTCCGAAATTTAATCGGCCGAAACATATCGTCCCAAAATGGTCTTTTCAGCATATTGCCGAAAGAAAAAAAGTGTAGATAATTGCACATACGCAGTGGCCGTGCCTCCGGGGGTCCGCCCATTGCGCGGTGTCATCCTGATGGCTCAAAGTCCCATCCTCCGCGCCCTCCTCCTCCTCTTCTTGCAGAGTGGTGATCTTCCTGTGTCAGGGAGCTGAATTTCCCGGGCCGCAGTAACAAAGTCCCGCCTCCTGTGATAGACGGCACACTGATCCAATGCCGGGACATTGAATCAGTGTGAAGTGACCACTGGAGGCGGGACATTGTTTTTTTTTTAAAGATATTTTAATTGGATTTAAGACAAACAAACAAACAGAAAGAAACACAAAAAACAACAACAATACCACCAGACAATCTGGTCATAAACAGTAGGCAATATGCTCAAACATAGAAAAATAAACAGATATCAGTGCAAAGATATAAAGTAGGCACAATGGTAAAAGGTTCAGGTGTATTACCAGGGCATAGATCCCTGGGGCACGGCCCATCAATGGTCAATCAAGAGTAGTACAATCAGTGCTGGGAGAGGGTTAGCAGACTAGCCAACCATCTACCCCAAATATTGTGGATGGTTTTGTTCTGTTTCCAGAGTTGAAAAGTAAGTTTATACAGTGGGATAGAATCATTAATAAGCTTTACTCAGAGGGACCTCAGAGAGGTCTGTGCGCCCTTCCAGGACAGTAAAATAGCTTTTCTAACATAGAAGTAGAGTATGCGGAGCAGTCTCTTGGCATGTGATGATAGGTGTAATTTGCCAAAATAGGCAGTTCTTGGGGTGGATTATGTTTGGGAGGCCTAGCGCCGATGAGATGAAAGCACCCACTTCCTCCCAGAAGTCCCGGAACTACTGGGCATGACCAGAAGCAATGTAGGAAATCGGCCTCCTGGCCACAGCCACAGAAACAGGCAGCCGAGGGCAGGAGACCCATCCTGTGTAACCTAGCCGGAGTGAGGTGGGTTTGATGAAAAATTTTGACCTGTATGATGCGATCCGGGGAAGCAATAACTGAAGTTTTATACGTATCACTAAATTCTGACCAGTCCTCGTCTACCAGGGAGAGGTCCAGAGAGGTCCACTTTACCTGAGCTTTGTGATACCTGGGGTTAAAGTCAGTCATTAGGGCTGCATAGTAGGTGGAGACAAGATTAGAGGTCGACCGATATATCGGCCGATATTTGGCCGTTTTGGAGAAATGTGTAGGGGACTGAGGCCCCGTACACACGACCGAGTTTCTCGGCAGAATTCAGAGAGAAACTCGGTCGGAGCTGAATTCCGCCGAGAAACCCGGCCGTGTGTACACTTTTGCCCCGAGAAAGCCGCCGAGAATCTCGTCAAGAAAATAGAGAACATGTTCTCTATTTTCTCGTTGTTCTATGGGAGAACTTGACTCGTCGAGATTTTCGGTGGCTTCACAAGATTCTCGACGAGAAAAACGATGTGTTTTTCTCGTCGAGAATCTCGGACGTGTGTACGGGGCCTGAGAAGCAATGGATGGAAATATATACTTTATGGACACTGGCTTGTAATCCCCTGATTATCAGTTCCCTGGCATTATAGCTTTTGACCTAGCGCTTTGTTTCCAACTGGAAGTCTGGAAGTCCTTGGTCTATGCTCTTTTCTTTGTGAGCCCCAAAGCATTCAATCCTAATAACTTGAAGGACTGGGCTCACCCCCTTTTTTTTTTCTCTCAGTCTGTTTTCTTTTTGAACTTAGGTCTGCCTGGAACAGATACTCCATTTTCCTCCTATGTGTTATGATACTCTACAGTTTTCTACAGTTCTTGAATAGAGATTAAAGAGCCAGGTAGAACGAAGGGTAGGGGATAAAGGAGGAATAAACCTCTCTCTTTTTCCCCCCTAAACTAATTTGAGGATAAATGGCCCCCAGTAAATCTTGTGTGAAACCACAGATAGTGACCCCCTGTTCCTCTCCCTCGGCCATGGCGGCAAAGGCAGCAAAGAAACCTCCACAATCCCCGCAAAAATCCCCAGTAAAAGGGATAACAGCGGAGACACAGACGGCAGCAATAGAGGGGGAGCACACGCCTTCTGGGAAAGACATATTGGAGGCAATAAAAGCAAGCAGTGAAGTGCTGACAAATAAAATGGACGCCTTGGCAGTAGATGTGTGTTCAATAAAACGCGATTTCGATAAAATACAGAAAAAGACAGCATAAATAGAAATCCGCGTCTCAAAAGTTGAGGAAAAAATTCAAAAGGATAACAAGGAATGGCAAAGATTGGAAAAGCAAATTAGAGAATTGCAGGACAGAGCAATAGACACAGAAAGTCGCCTAAGAAGGAACAACGTTTGAATTCTGGGTCTGCCAGAGCGGGTAGAAGGGGATAACCCAATTACATTCTCGGAAAAATTATTAACAGAAGTTCTGAAATTAACAGAAGTATCCTCAACATTCGTGGGGGAAAGAGCACATAGGATCTCCTTCCGTATCCCTAAACCAGGGGCGCCCGCCCCCCCCGTTCTTTTTTGATAAGTTTACTGAATTACAGGGACCGAGATCAAATTCTTTCAACAGCAAGGATGAGGGCAGATATACAGTATGAAAATGTTAAATTGTTATTTTTCCCCGACTACCCAGTTGAGATACAACAGCAAAGAAGGGCATATACAGAAATACGGAAAAGACTGAGAGAGAAGGGGTTAAAGTACAGTCTGCTATACGAGGTTGTGGGTTGAGTTATGAAGGATACTGAGCATGAAATAGAGATTATACTCAGTAAAAAAGGGGATAGGGAAAGTTCCTCTCCACTCTCATCCACGCAAGGATGGGATTGTACACAAGAGAGGGGAGTGGGGAGAGACAGGGTGGGTAGGGAGGAGGGAGAGTATGGGGGAAGTATGTATGGGGTTTGCAATGGTGTGGTTCAAGTACCCTATGGATGCCCCCCCCAAAAAATAGGGAGGTGTAAGATACAATGGAGGCAGGGGTTCTTCCCATACTCTAGATATAATGCCTGAGAAAAATAATTGTTTTTCAATACTATCTTGGAATGTCCGAGGACTAAACTTAAAGTTTAAACGAGCCTTGATGTTTCAGTATATAAGAAAATATTCTCCCCAATTGATTATATTGCAGGAGACACATTTAATGGGAAAAAAAGTAAGAACGTTATAAAAAACCTGGATACGAGAAACATACCACTCCACCTATTCTTAATATGCTAGGGGGGTATCAATTCTGGTAAACAAAACCTTTCCGGGAGAAGTAGAGAAGGCTTATATAGACATAAATGGAAAATATGTCATCCTGCTGTACACGATTGGCAAACAGAGATATGTTACGGTGGCAGTGCATATCCCACCCCCATCTTCGGTGGGGGTTCTAAGCGAGATAATGGAAAAAATTATTCAGCATCTCCCAGCAAAATTGATGTTGATTGGAGACTTCAATGCGGTCTTATCACCAGAGCTAGATAGATCAAAACATCCTAAACAACATTCAGCAGATCTGTATAATTGGGCACAGGCAATGGGGGTAACGGAGATTTGGAGATGGAAAAATCCGGGGATGATGAGAGGGTATTCTTGATTTTCTGCCTCTTATAAAACGGCGTCTAGAATAGATCTGGCATTTACAGATTCTGCGATGTTGACAGACATCGGAGAAGCTACATACCTACCAAGCGGTCTTTCAGACCACTCACCTCTGTTCCTGTCAATAGGTATTCCTACTCCAAGAAACGCATCCCTATGGAGATTGACGCCACAATGGGTTGGACATCCGGAAATAGCAGGGAAAATGACATTGATAATAATGGAATATTGGGAGAATAATGCTGGATCAGCCTTGGTAGAGATGGTTTGGGATGCGGTCAAAGCATATCTGCGAGGACAATATATATCAAATATCTCAGCGGTCAATAAAAATCAGAAGGTAAAGATGCAGGAGTTAGAGAGACAGATTGATTTCCGGAAGGAAAAATATGGCCAAGACCCCAGCGGGATCAACTTTAAAGAAATGATGGGCGCACAAAGAGATTTACATTTGCATATGGAGGAGATAACAAGATTAGAAATGCACAAAAATAGACAGAACATATTTGAGCAGGGAGATAAAGGGGGGTAGATTCCTAGCAAGATTGGTGCAACAAGAGTATCAGGCTACAACTATATCAGAAATTGAGGATTCAAATGGACAGAAAGTAAAAGAACCAGAAGAGATATTGGAGACTTTCAGAGAATATTACAGTACACTGTATGCCTCTTCCCTGCCACCCGACTTCCGCCCGGAGGATATGACGGGCCTATTGGATCGGATAGCCCTAGGGTGGCTGTCGGATGGGGAGAGGAGAGCATTAGTTTGTCCAATTACGGCTGAGGAAATTATGGAGGTTATACGTACATTCTCGGGGAAGAAAGCACCAAGCCCAGATGGAATTCCAGCAGAATTCTATAAAAAAATATGGAGCATTATTAGCTCCTAAATTAGCAAAAGTATTCACAAGCGGGTTAAGGAAAGGGGCCCTCCCAGATTCAATGAGAGAAGCACATATAACACTGATAGATAAAGAAACAAAGGATCCAAAATGATGTTCATCATATAGGCCAATAGCGCTATTAAATACTGTGACGGATCTCAGATACCCCAGGTGGGCACATCCGCCAGACCAGTGTCTCCGGTCCTCCAAACGCACCCGCAGCCTGCAACCTCGCCATAACCAGCCCTTAACCCCTCAATCACGAGACAATCCACACAGGTGTTGAGGGTTAAACATCCAGAGCTTAAACTGTTTATTAAATTCCAAGACATACAGTTACACAGAGCTAGGGACACTCCCCTTAGCCAACAACCAATGGGAACTGAACATTTGTACATTGAAACAGTCTACAGATACCTAATGAGTTTATGGTAAGCAGGCAGCCTCAATACACACCCCCTGCGGAGAGATGTCTGCAGTCTAGGCCATTGTCTATGTGTCATGAATCAACACAATTAGACACAGCAACAAGAGGGGGGGGGTGGGGGGAGAAGGGTTGTAACATTACATTACATCCATGCCAGCTTGTCCTGGGTCTCCAGTATCTTCTGGCCCATAGTCTGTCGGTAGGAGGCACGGACACAGTTCTTTCCAAAACACACAGTGACAGTGGGTTCTGTCACAAATACTGATTTAAAAATCTTGACGAAGATATTAACATTAAGACTACAACCCCTGCTTAGAAATATAATAGATGCTGACCAGACAGGATTTATGCCACAGAGAACAACGGGTATTAATCTACGTAGGCTCTATACAAATATACATACCCATCATATGCAGGAGGGGTCTAGGACAGTGGCCTCCCTAGACATAGAAAAGGCCTTTGACACGGTCGAATGGCCTTTCCTGTGGGAAATACTTAGAAGGATGGGATTCCCATTAGTATTCATGAAGTGGATCCAAACAATATATGGGAGACCCATGTCAGCAGTTAAGCTGGGAGGAAAATTATCATCCTTCTTTTGGCTATATAGAGGTACGGATGCCCTCTCTCTCCAGCGCTCTTCGCAATAGCGGTGGAGCCAGTGGCAGAGGCTCTAAGGACCACACCGAACATTCAGGGACTCCGAGTGGGGGGGCTGGAGGAGAGGGTAGCTCTATACGCAGATGATATGCTTCTGTTTTTAAGAGATGCGGGGCTGTCTTTAGAGGGAGCGCTAGAGTTATTAAATGCATTTTCACCATTTACAGGGCTGAAAGGAAATTGGAGTAAGTCCCTATTGTTCTCCATTGATCAAGGAGCACAGGAAACTGCTGCCCCCGAACCTACCTTTGAAATGGGTAGCGGAATTTAAGTATCTGGGTATTATAATATCTAGACAGGCTGAAGATTTTCGAAGGCTAAACTTAGACCCAGTGGTACAGGAGCTTGGGAGGAAGCTAAAGATATGGGGGACATTGCCTCTGTCATCACTAGGACGTGTAAACCTGATAAAAATGAAGATCTTACCTAAATTTCTGTATATATTCAGGAACTCGCCACAGTGGGTGCCAAAGAATTTCTTTATACAGTTACATGGAATGCTATCTACATTTATTTGGGCAAATAAACCAGCAAGAATTAAATTAACTACGCTGATGAGACCGGAGGCGCAGGAAGGACTGGCCTTTCCAGATTATTATAAATACTATATAGCTACACAATTAGTGACGGCGGGGAGATGGTTAAACCCGGACGGGTATGATGCAGCTACTATGTTGGAAGCGGCAGTGGTCCAATCGGTAGAGGCATTGCAGGGATTATTGTATAGAGGGATCAAAACAAGACGAGATCTAACCCCGGCAAGGAGGACAACAGTAAAAATATGGAAAGTTGCTATAGGAAAAGAAGGAGATTTAAAAATAAACTTATCACCAAATACCCCACTGTGGAGGAACCCGGAGTTACCACATCTAGTTTCCATCCAGGATCCAGGGGCGTGGACTAAATATGGGATAAAGAAATTGTCACAAGTTTTACAAGGGGAGAAGTTTCTATCATACGTAGAAATGAGACAACTTGGGAACATTCCGGAGAGCTATGCATTTAGGTATAGGCAGCTTATTCACGCCTTACTAGCTCAATTTCCAGAGGGGACCCCGCGATTCATAGAATCAGGTCTGGAGCAAATGGCAAAAAAAGGAAAAAAGAAAACTTCAAATTTCTACACGTATTTAATAAAGATTACGGCTCCGGATACAAATAAATGAAGGGAAAATTGGCAGAGGGATGTTCCAAATTAATGGAGAAGTGGGAGGAGGTATGGAGGTTTCCACTGCAGATACTTGTATCACTTAGAGATAAGTTAATACAATTACATTTTTTTACATAGAAGCCATTACACACCATATAAGTTACACAAGATCTCCCCGATAAATCCTCAGGACTGCTGGAGATGTGCAGGCATCCCAGGGGATTTCATGCACATATTTTGGCTATGCCCAAAGATAGTGGTATTCTGGAGAGAGGTCCTGAGAATCATTGCCATAGTGACATCAATAAGATTGGAACAAGAAGCAGAGATCTGTCTGTTATGCCGCGTACACACGGTCATTTTTTGTGATGAAATAAAATGACGTTTTTCAAGCTTCATTTTAAAAAACGACGTTGCCTACACACCATCGTTTTTTCAAAATGCTCTAGCAAAGCACGGTTACGTTCAGCACGTACGACGGCACTCTGTTCCATTCAAGCTTGCATCATAACTTGCTTCTGAGCATGCACAGATTTAAAAACATTGTTTTAAATGTCGTTTTACCCACACACTATGGGCCAGATTCAGGTACATTTGCGGCGGCGTAACGTATCGTCTTTACGTTACACCGCCGCAAGTTTTCAGCGCAAGTGCCTGATTCACCAAGCACTTGCGTGTAAACTTTCGGCGGCGTAGCGTAAAGCCGTCCGGCGCAAGCCCGCCTAATTCAAATGGGGCGTGTGTGACGGTATCGGTATGATATCCCCGTCAAGCATTCCCTCCTCTCCATACAAGAACATCACAGGATCATCCACACATGAGTCAAGATTGAATGCTGGAACCAAGACTGATTTATTGGCAGCTTGCTGCTGGTTATAAATACAGTTTTACAAGCTAAATCCTTAATCAAGGAACAATGGGAGCTCCACCCCCTTTTCACACACTCAAGAGTTTCTCATACAGAATATAGCCAGACAATTCGGAGCCGACCTGAGACACATTTTCTTTAAATAATGACATCAGGGAAGTTAATTACAAGGTGTACAGAACACATTAGCTGGGCAGCCTGGCACCGCATAATGAAGCAATCAGAATACATAACATGAGTCACCTCTAATCACAGTAAACAGGTTTAACATCCCTTTGAAACAAGGAGCTAGCTGCAGACGGGTCATTAACATGTCAATAGCTTGTAACACATGAATCCATTTTACCTCTAACCCACAATTTAACCAAGCAGGGAGATTTACACTGACATATCCTTCACAGCGTGTATCATTTAAATTAGGCGCGTTCCCCCGCCGAACGTTCTGAGCATGCTCCGTTTGGAAATTTCCCGCCGCGCTTTGCGCAAAATTACGGCGCCCCGACGTGTTTGTGAATGGCGACGTGCGTAATGTACTTACGCAAAAAAAAAAATTTTTAAAATTCGACGCGGGAACGACGGCCATACTTTAACATGGCTGGTCTAAAGTTAAGCCATGAAAAAGCAGGCTTGACTTTGCGACGGGAAAAAACGACTTGCGACGACGTAACGCACACGGTTACCTTTGTGTATCGCCGTAAAAGCTAATTTGCATACCCGACACTGGAAAACGACGCGAACTCCACCCAGCGGCGGCCGAAGTATTGCAGCCTAAGATCCGAAGGCGTACGAAGCCATAAGTCTGTCGGATCTTAGCCAAATGCCGTCGTATCTTGTTTGTGAATCACAAATTAAGATACGACGCGGCAAATTTGAAAATACGCCGGAGTATCAGCAGATACTCCGGCGTATTTTTTCTGTGAATATGGCCCTATCATTTTAAATGACACAAAAAAACAACATTTTGAAAAACGACATTAAAAATTGAAGCATGTTCGAATTTTTTTTTTTTGTCGTTTTTCAGAAGACATAAAACAAAGTTTTCCCCACACACGGTCATTTTAAATGACGTTTTTAAAAATGTTGTTTTTTTTTCATCTCAAACGACCGTGTGTGCGCGCCATTAGGATTGGCAGGGAAAACAGTATGTCAGTAAGAAGGAGGACACAGATAGGTCTACTATTGTTCTATGCTAGAAAGACAATAGTGCTAAACTGGAAAAAGACAGAAGCTCCCTCGGTAGTACACTGGAAAAACTTGGTAAACAGTAATTTGCCAATGTATAGAGAGGCATATCGGAATAGAGGACATGGGGAGAAATATGAGAGAGTATGGGCAAGCTGGATAGAGAACTCCATGACAGCATCAGGATAAATGGGGAATAAGGGGAGGTTAACCACACCATTGAATGAAGGGAGAGAGGAGGGGGGATAAAGGTATTTGAGTCAGGTGAAAGGGACGAATTGAATTGTATGGAGGCTCTAGAGGAGAGCAGATGAATGTAAATGGGGGAATGTAAATGTATATGTATGGTTCTATTTTGTATGGAATGTTTTCGGAAAAAATTAATACAGAGATTTGAAAATAAAAATAAAAAAATAATTAAGCAAGTAGCAAGTGAAAGAATGAGTCCATATGAAACATCCACCAGTGCTGAAGATTCACAATAACGTGACAATCCCTCCACCAGAAGTCTCACTAGGTACTCTCACCTCCAGCATAGACCCCTGAACTAACAGGAAGTCATGCAAAGCAGAAACAATTGCCACAGATCAAATCATCACAAGGAATCCTCCAAGGGGTTAATCAACACTCCACAGAAAATGTTAATAGATCAAAAGGCGAATGTAAAGCAGCATATAAAAATTCCCTGATGGGCTGTGTAGCGGCGGCGGCGGCGGGTGACGACATGTGCGGCCGCTTCCCCCGTAATCAGCGGAGAACATGTTCTCTCCACTGATTATCTCAGCACAGTGAGAATCTGTAACTGACTGTCACAGAAACGTAAAGCAGTTTATGAAGGTGCGATCTCAGCACCTCACTGGCGATCTGTGACAGAATTCTCACTTTCTGATTCACCATCTCAGAGGTGGAGAATCCGAGAGAGAAGCCGAAGCTGGCTGAGTATTGTGGAGGAAGAAGGAAGTCTTTTGTCTTCCATGCTTCACACACAAGCAGCTATACAGTCAGATCCCATCTCCCCCCCAATACACCCCCCAAAATGAGCAGCTTAGGAATTTATAGTGTATGTATATATATTGTAAGGGGTTAGCTCGGTAGCGGGGGGTGTGACCCCCTGGATGGGTTCACCACACACTGAATTTATACAGACAGGCAGCCGAAGACGGCTGAAAACAAAGATTTGGGTTCATTCTTCCATCTTGCTGGAAACAAGTGCAAGCATCCAAACAGCATAAACAAAATCAAACATAAAATAAACCCTGGCCACTTGGGGCGTCTATCTTCACCACACAGGAACCTACCTATGGAGTCTGGCACAGCCTAGTGCTGGGAAGACACTGGTCATACAGCAGAAAAACAATAGTCTCTTTGATTTCATCACACAGAAAATTCAACACCACCTCACCTCTTCAGAAGACTTTTCAGCTCACTGCTCTCCTTCACTCAAAAAGCCTCAGGATGCATCAATCAGTAGTAATCATATAAAAAATTGCGCAAAACTAAAAAACAAAACTTTTGGCTGCCAACACAACAAGAGGACAGTTGTAAAAATTATAGAATTAAAGTGTAGCGCCAATAAAGACCCACCAATTAAGGGGTTGAAAAAGTGAACCCTCTGCGGTGTGCAGAAAGTCTGGGTGATAATTGAATACAAATAATGTGTCAATTAGTGTGCAAAAACACAGCTGTGGCCAGACGCCCTGGCCACTTGGGGCGTCTACCTTCACCACACAGGAACCTATCTATGGAGTCTGGCACAGCCTGCTGCTGGTCATACAGAAGGAAAACAAATTAGACCAGATTCAGAAAGAAGTTACGTCGACGTATCTGTTGATACGCCGCGTAACTTCTAGGATGCGCCGGCGTATCTTTTTTCTGTATTCAGAAAGCAAGATACGCCAGAATTTTGCTAAGATATGACCGACGTAAGTCTCTTAGTCCATCGTATCATAGTTGCATATTTACACTGGCCGCTAGGTGGCGCTTCCGTAGATTTATGAGTATAATATGCAAATTAGATAGATACGCCAATTCACGAACGTATTTGCGCCCGGCGTATCTATATGCGTCGTTCCGGCGTAAAGTTACCCCTGCTATATGAGGCGTACGCAATGTTAAGTATTGATGTCGGGACAGCGTCGAATTTTCCATCGTTTACGTTGTTTGCGTAAAACGTTCGCGAATAGGGCTTTGCGTAAGTTACGTTCACGTCGAAAGCATTGACTATTTGCGACGTGATTTCGAGCATGCGCACTCGGATACGTCCAAGGACGGCGCATGCGCCGTTCGAAAACAGCGTCAATTACATGGGGTCATGACAGATTAACGTACAACACGCCCACTACCAGCCAAATTTGAATTAGGCGGCCTTACGCCGACACATTTACACTACGCCGCCGTAACTTAGGGCGCAAGTTCTTTCTGAATACGGAACTTGCGCCCTAAGTTACGGCGGCGTAGTGTATCTGAGATATGCTACGCCCGCCGATAGATATGATAACGTATCTGAATCTGGCCCATAGTCTTTTTTTGATTTTTATCACACAGAAAAATCAACAGAACCTCACCTCTTCAGAAGTCTTTTCAGCTCACTGCTTTCCTTCACTCAGAAAGCCTCAGGATGCAGCAATTAGTAGTAATCCTCTGGATTACTTATAGAGGCCTTAATTGCCTCATTCTGAACAGCTGAAGTTTTCCAATGCCCTTAAACCTTTCTGGCTACTTCTGCAGCCGACACCCGATAATAATTGGTGTACCGTCTAAACAAGGCAGAAATGTATCTCCCGTCTGTGACAACACCCACAGATTTACCTGACTTCCTGTCACATACCCCCCCTCTTGTTTCAACCCTAGGGTTGGGACACAGGTTGCCAGGCACACATGCACTCGGGACAACCCATCTGCATTCCCCATTTTAACACCGGGCGATGCTTTACCACAAAAATAAATTCCTGGAGGGCCAGGAACCACCTATTTATTCTCATATTGGTCTCTTTGTTCTGTGCCATCCACTTCAATGAGGCATGATCCGTCACCAGTTCAAACTGTCTGCCCACGAGGTAGAACCAGAGAGAATCCAAAGCCCATTTCACCGCCAAACACTCTTTCTCAATGGTGGCATAATTTTCCTCATGGGCCTTCAACTTTCGGCTGAGGTACATAACAGGGTGTTCCTCCCCCTTGATAATCTGAGACAGTACAGCTCCTAAGCCCACATTTGACGCATCTGTCTGGACCAAAAAGTCCCGTGAAAAATCAGGCGAATTTAAAACTGGCTGACTACATAAGGCCTGCTTTAAAGCCTGAAAAGCTGTTTCTGCTTCGGGAGTCCATTTGGTCATTACAGACTCCTTCCCTTTGGCCAAATTGGTCAGGGGAACAGCCTGTGAGGCAAAATGGGGGATAAAGCGGCGATAGTAGCCCGCGATCCTCAAAAATGCACAAACCTGTTTCTTGTTGGTGGGACATGGCCAATCCTGAATAGCCTCAACTTTTATTTGGGGCTTGATTAGACCTCTTCCAATGGTATACCCCAGATACTTCGCCTCTTCTAGCCCAAGGGTACGTTTTTTTGGATTGGCTGTAAACCCGGCTTTCCAGATGGAATCCAACACAGCCTGAACTTTTGGCAAGTGTGATTCCCAATCCTCACTGTGGATGACAACATCATCGAGGTATGCAGCAGCATAGGCTCGATGAGGCTGAAGGGTCTTATCCATGGTGCGTTGGAATGTGGCGGGAGCATTCTGTAACCCAAAAGGCATCCTCCGATATTGGAAAGATTTGTCTGGAGTTACAAATGCTGTTTTTTCGCTGGCCGACTTCGAGAGAGGAATTTGCCAATAACCCTTGGTCAGGTCTAACGTTGTCATGTACCGGGCAGTGCCTAGGCGATCAATCAGTTCATCTATGCGGGCATGGGATAGGTGTCAAACTTAGTGATTTTATTCAGGTGGCGAAAATCTTTACAAAACCGCCAACTTCCATCTGGTTTGGGCACTAAGACAATGGGACTGGACCAATCACTATTTGACTCTCTATCACCCCCAGTTTAAGCATTTTTTTTTACTTCCTCGTGAATTTCCTCTCGCCGGGCTTCTGGAATTCTATAAGGCTTCAACTTGACCTTATCCCCTGGTGTGGTGATAATGTCATGTTCAACTCCAGAGACCCAACCTGGCAGGTCTGAAAACTTCTCCTTATTACGGAGCACAAATTCTTTAACCTCCTGTTGCTGAGTTTTGGATAGAGTCTCCACTATCCCAACTTCAGGGACAGCCAGGTTAAATGGAGCAGAAAATCGGGTAGTCGTAGCGACCAAGGACTCTCTATCCTTCCATGGTTTCAGCAAGTTCACGTGATAGAGCTGCTCAGGTTTTCATCTTCCCGGTTGGCTAATTTTATAATTCACCACCCCCATTTTCTCCAACACTTCATAGGGGCCCTGCCATTTGGCTAGGAATTTACTTTCGACCGTGGGGACCAACGCCAACACCCTATTACTAGGTGCAAAGGAACAGACCTGGGCCCCACGATTGTAAATCCTTTGTTGAGCCAATTGGGCTTGGGCTAAATGTTCCTTCACAATCGGCATCACTTGGACAATTCTGTCTTGCATTTGGGCTACATGTTCAATCACACTTCGATGAGGGGAACTCTCACTCTCCCATGTTTCCCTGGCAATGTCCAGTAGGCCCCGGGGGTGCCTCCCATACAGTAGCTCAAACGGAGAGAACCCTGTGGACGATTGGGGAACCTCTCTTATGGCAAACATCAGATAAGGGAGCAGATAATCCCAATTCTTTTCGTCTTTATCCACCACCTTCCTCAACATTTGTTTTAAGGTTTTATTAAACCTTTCCACTAACCCGTCTGTCTGAGGGTGATATACTGATGTACGTAATTGGGTCACTTTCAGGAGTTTACAAAGTTCTTTGGTCACCCTAGACATAAACGGGGGGGCCTTGGTCAGTTAGGACTTCCTTAGGAAGACCCACACGGCTGAAAACCTGAAACAACTCTTTGGCAATGGTTTTAGCAGAGGTTTTTCGGAGAGGAATCGCTTCTGGGTAACGGGTGGCATAGTCCATTATTACCAAGATGTGCTGGTGCCCTCTAGTGGACTTCCGTAAGGGGCCAACCAGGTCCATGGCGATCCTCTCAAAAGGGACCTCGATAATGGGCAGGGGTACCAACGGACTGCGGAAATGTGGCATGGGTGCAGTAATCTGACACACTGGACAGGAAGAGCAGTACAATTCCATTTCCTTCGTGATCCCAGGCCAATAAAACCTCTGGGTGATCCTCTCCCGGGTTTTTTCTGCTCCCAAATGTCCCCCAAGAATGTGCCCATGGGCCAGTTCCAAAACCATCTTGTGGTACGGTTTAGGCACTACCAGTTGCTCAATGGTGTCCTCTATCCTCTGTGACACTCGATATAACAGGTCCCTTTCAATAATGAAGTAAGGGAGGGCAACCCTCTCGTCAGGGTTAACTAACTGCCCATCTATCTTCACTACATTCTCCCGGGCTCTTAGCAATGTGGGGTCCCTCAATTGCTCAGTGACAACATTTTCTCTGCGCACCTCGAGATCATCAAACCCTATCGGCCGCTGTTCCTCTTCTGAGGTAGCAGGCTCCTCCCTAGGGACTGGTGTTTCCCCTGCTAAGACTGAGAATGGAAACTCAGGAGAATCCTCACAGTCATAGGTTTCTGGAGTAGATGGTTCAGGCTCAGAAGAACCACCTACTGGGGAATCTGGGTAATCCCAGAGTTCCCAGAATTTTGGGAAATCCCTTCCCACAATGGCGTCATGTGGCAGTTTGGGAACTAAACCCACCTGGTGACACAAGTTACCGAGGGAGGTTTCAAAGGAAACCGTAGTCACCGGATATTCTCGAGTGTCCCCATGTACACAAACTACAGCCATTTTCCTCGGATGTAAGGTTTTTCCCACCACTAGATCACTTTTCACTAAGGTGACCAGGCTACCTGAATCCAACAATACCACAACATTTTTACCATCTAAGCACATTCTATATAAAGGTTTCTCATTTCCCTTTACTGCAGTGCATGTGGCTGCAAAAAGGGACTGTCGTCTCTCTGTCAGAAAGTCACACTGCATGGGTTCATCACCCACTGGGCAAACCGCTGCTACATGTCCCTCTTCCCGGCAATGGTAACAAATCAACCTTCTGGTCCTCTCCTGTGGGATGGGTCTTCCAGGCCGTTCTCGCCAAACATTAGCAGTAGTTTTGATAATTCCTCTAGTTGCTCCTTGGTCCCTCTCTCCACCCCCATCCCTTGATGCAGTCTTACCTATAGGTGGGGAGGGTCTGGTCTTAGGGTGAAAAGTCTGTGCGTCTCTGGTGGAAGAGGACAAATTCTCTGTTGTTAGGTACCTTTCGACCAGGTCTACAAGTTTGTCTGCGGTTTCCGGACCACCATGGTTCACCCATTTCTGCAGGGTGTTAGGAAGAGACCTAAGAAATTTGTCCATGACTACTCGCTCCAAATTTTTGGTCCGGACAGAGTTTCTGGCTGCAGCCATTTCTTAGCCAAATGGATGAGGTCATACATCTGCGACCGAGGTGGCTTCTTCAGCCGATAACTCCAATTGTGGAGCCGCTGAGCACGGACATCCAGGGTTACACCAAAACGTGCCAATATTTCCTCTTTTAATCGAACATAGTTTTTTGCATCTACAAGCTCCAAATCAAAATATGCCGTTTGGGCTTCTCCAGATAATAGGGGGGCCACTAGTCCAGCCCACTGTTCTTTAGGCCAACTCTCTTTTTCCGCTGTTCTCTCAAACGTGGTCAGAAACATCTCAGGGTCCTCATCTGCAATCATCTTTGGCAATAAGTGTCTTACCCGAAAAGTCGGTATGTTACTGGCCTGACTCCCAACCTCGGTCTGCTGTCTCTGAAGCTGTGTCACGATGGCCTCCATTTGCTGCTGGTGTCTCTGTTCCAAGCCTGCAATGCTCTCTCGGTGAGCTGCAAGGCTCTCTTGGTGAACCTGTTGTTGAGCTGCAATGCTCTCTTGGTGAGCCTGTTGTTGAGCTGCAATGCTCTCTTGGTGAGCCTGTTGTTGAGCTGCAATGCTCTCTCGGTGAGCTGCAAGGCTCTCTTGGTGAACCTGTTGTTGAGCTGCCATGCTCTCTTGGTGAGCCTGTTGTTGAGCTGCAATGCTCTCTTGGTGAGCCTGTTGTTGAGCTGCAATGCTCTCTCGGTGAGCTGCAATGCTATCTTGGTGAGCCTGTTGTTGAGCTGCAATGCTCTCTTGGTGAACCTGTTGTTGAGCTGCGTAAGCCTGTTGTTGAGCTGCGTGAGCCTGTTGTTAAGCTGCCATGCTCTCTTGGTGAGCCTGTTGTTGAGCTGCGTGAGCCTGTTGTTGAGCTGCAAGGCTCCGCTGCAAACCTGCATTTGTCTGCTGTTAATTTGCATTTGCTATAGCCAGCTGTTTCAGTATCTCCTCCATTTTGGGTTTACTTTAACTGCTCATGGCATTCCACCGTGTGTAAGGGGTTAGCTCAGTAGCGGGGGTGTGTGACCCCCTGGATGGGTTCACTACACACTGAACTATACAGAGAAGCAGCCGAAGACGGTTTATTCTTCCATCTTGCTGGAAACAAGTGCAAGCATCCAAACAGCATAAACAAAATCAAACATAAAATAAACCCTGGCCACTTGGGGCGTCTACCTTCACCACACAGGAACCTATTTATGGAGTCTGGCACAGCCTAGTGCTGGGCAGACACTGCTGGTCATACAGCAGAAAACAATAGTCTTTTTGATTTTATCACACAGAAAAATCAACACCACCTCACCTCTTCAGAAGTCTTTTTAGCTACTGTTCTCCTTCACTCAAAAAGCCTCAGGCCTCGTACACACGACAGAGTTTCTCGGCAGAATTCAGCGAGAAACTCGGTCAGAGCCGGATTCTGCCGAGAAACTCTGTCGTCTGTACACTTTCGGCCCGATGGAGCCGCCGAGGAACTCGGTGAGAAAATAGAGAACATGTTCTCTATTTTCTCGTTGTTCTATGGGAGAACTCGGCCCGCCGAGCTCCTCGGCGGCTTCAGGGCTGAACTCGCCGAGGAACTCGATGTGTTTGGCACGTCGAGTTCCTCGGCCGTGTGTACGAGGCCTCAGGATGCAGCAATCAGTAGTAATCCTCTGGATTACTTATAGAGGTCTTAATTGCCTCATTCTGAACAGCTGAAGTTTTCCAACGCCCTTAAACCTTTCTGGCTACTTCTGCAGCCGACACCTGATAATAATTGGTATATTGTCTAAACAAGGCAGAAATGTATGTCCCGTCTGTGACAACACCCACAGATTTACCTGACTTCCTGTCACAATATATATATGTACTTATACATCATCATATAGCATATATATGTGTGTGTGTTTATTTCTGTGTATATATATATATCTATAGATATATAATACACACACACACATATATATATATATATATATATATATATATATATATATATATATATACTGTATATATATATTTTCGTCTACCTGCATTAAAATGTTAAAATGCTATTAAAGTCATTTTTATATAATTTTTTATTTATTAGTAAAAAAAAATTGTAAACCCTAAAATATGGTTTTACCCATGGACTGTTCTATTACAGTTATACAGGGTTTATATTTTTATACTTTATTAAAATGTAATGATTATAAATGTACTTTTCATTGATTTGAATGGTGTATAGCTACATATGTGGGATTCCATTCATTTCCTATACACCATTCACATGTAAATAGGCACATGTATGAGCTTTAAATATTGATAAAAACAATGTTTTTTAATAATTCGGTTAATGTATATTGTTTGGTGGGAATGTAACTTTACTATTTTATTAATATGTGGTGTATAATGTGTGCTGATTCGTGTTCAACTTTTTCTGTATTTTTCACTTCCTCATACTGTAATCCCGCTACATCACGCGAGATTACAGTGAGAGAAGCAGTTCTCAGGAGTTTCCGGCCGTTTGTAGATCGCTCCTCATCTCAACATGAGAATCGATCTACAAAGCTTCATAAACAGGCACTCAGAGGAGAGCGATCTCCCCTGAGAATGCCTGAGAACTGAATAGCGGTATTTTACCGCACTTTCATAAAAGGACACCTATGAGATGTTTCTCTGGGCTGCAGTTCCTCTGATCTCCACAAGATGGTGACCTCACTTCTACCATAGAGAGAAGAAGTCTCTATGGAAGACAGGAAATGATGTCAGGGACAGACAGGAAGTTCCGGGTGAGAGGTGAGTCGGGAGAAAGTAGCGAGGAGACATCTTTGGAATCGGCAGCAGAGGAGGTAATAAGATCTTATCTTCTATTTACACCCAGTAACCCCGTCATGTCCGTCCTCTTCCTCCATAGTCACTGTGACGTCTTTTATCTCCAGCAGATGATGATACACACATATATAGTGTGGAGACCTAGATTAACCCCTTCAGGGTCAGAACATTCCCCCACTTACAAGGCCGGAACATTCTCCTCATTTCAGTTTATACTAACAGATTATACGATAATACGGGTTGGGGGTTTTAGTTAGAGGTGGACTTATGATACTTGTGTTTGATTTTATAATCTTTATGGAGGAGGAAATAACTATTCCTGATGTCTGTGAAGGTTCAACACAAGGGATGTGTCTGGATGATGACTTTATCTTTGTAAGTATCAGGTGATGTCACTGTCTATTTCCCTATGTAGGAGTATTTAGAAGGACACAAGGATCTCTACAAGGACGTCATGATGGACAATCAGCCGCCCCTCACATCACTGGGTAAGAGGAGACTTTATTGTAAAGGAGAGAGCAGTACGGAGGCTCCACCTAGATCCCCCATCATCTGATAAACACATAGAAACAATGTATTCAGTCAGTGTGTGTGTTTCCTACAGATGGATCCAGTAATGGGAACCCACCAGAGAGATGTCCCCGTCCTCTGTATTCCCGGGATTCCACACAGGAAGGTCACACCATCCCCCACCATCATCAGGTAGATGAGGAACAATCACTGATAGTATCATTAGGATCTGTACATTATCTGCATTGTTACCATTGATGTCATTTTTATTCTATATTCAGAGTGGAGACCTGAGAGATCCTAAAGTTGAGGTTAAAGAAGAGATAAAAGAGGAGGATGATGAGGATGGGGTGATGGAGGAAGAACACACCATCCCCCACCATCATCAGGTAGATGAGGAACAATTATTGGTGGTTATGATTTATACACAAACATGTTTATTATAATGAATGTTTTATTATATATTCAGAGTGGAAACCTCGGGGATGATAATATTGATGTTAAAGAAGAGTATAAAGAGGAGGATGAGGAGTTTGGAGTGATGGAGGAGTTTTCAGAAGGACACAAGGATATGATGGAGCCACCTAATACCAGGAACCCACCAGAGAGATGTCCCCGTCCTCTGTATTCCCGGGATTCCACACAGGAAGGTCACACCATACCCCACTGTTACAAGGTCGGTGGGACGGAGCATCTAGAACATGGACTGGTGGAGATGATGTGTGGATTTTGTATGTAAGTTTATATCTTACAGATGATATTCTCTCTCATTCTCTTGGTTTAGAGTGGAGATCCAATCGATATAGAATTTGAGGTGAAATCAGAAGAAGAAGAGACGTATGTGAGGGATGATCAGCAGTCTATGGAGGAGGATGGAATAACGGGGACATTTATAGAGGAGGACACTCCTACAGAGATCAGCACAGGTGGGTCATTAACACTAAATCCATTCCTCCACCCATACTGCTCACTGATTGGTCCAGAGTAGGGCGGGACTGGGTGATATCAGCCTGTAATCCCCTGGTCACTTTCCTGAGCTGTGTTCCCCGTCCTGTATTCCTGTATTTCTCTCGGATAATCTTCCTTCTCTGTGCTGCAGACACAATTTATGTCTCTAGACTGGATTTATGGAGATTCTGGGGTTCAGCTGGCAGCAAAATGTAGATTTTCACCATAGGGTTTTCTTGACCTAGACACCTGAGGTATGTACCTTGGGTCTTCTGCCCCATGCCCGGGTCTAGTGAGATCTCTGACAGAACAATTCTCCCGGGTTACTTGCTCTGTTATTAGCTGGCTGTGCCGGGTGGAGGGATATGTCTGTATAGTCTCAGACCCAAGTCACTGAGTGCAGTCTCAGGAGATGGGAGGCAGCGGTGTGAAATCTCTCCAACTTGTCTCCAGTAATCATTTCATCCACCACTGATTACTAAATACCAATATCATGAGTCCTGACCCCTGCACTATATACTCTATGTTGTACATTGCATACTCCTGACCCCTGCACTATATACTCTATGTTGTACATTGCATACTCCTGACCCCTGCACTATATACTCTATGTTGTACATTGCATACTCCTGACCCCTGCACTATATACTCTATGTTGTACATTACATACTCCTGACCCCTGCACTATATACTCTATGTTGTACATTAGGGATGAGCTTCGTATTCGAGTCAAACTCATGTTTGACTCAAACATCATATGTTCGATTGTTCGTCAAAATACAAACAAAACGGGTCGTTCGCGCCAAATTCGAGTTACGTTTCACAGACCATAATTCACTGTGCCATCGCTGGCTGATGATTGGCCAAGCATGCACTATGACACGCATGCTTGGCCAATCACAGCGCACAAAAAAAGGAGAGCCATAATTGGCCAAAGCCAGGGTGGCTTTGGCCAATTATGGCTCAGGGGGTTTAGTACACTCCCCACACTATAAAAGGTCGCCTGCAGGGCGGCCTTGTGTAGTGTGTTGCGGCAGTTAACAGGGAACAGAGAGAGTGTATTTTTTTGTAGATAGAGCAGGCATGCTAGTCAGTTAAAGTTACAGGGCCAAATCTTCAAAGGAGATACGCAGGCGGAACTGCTGTTCAGCCTGCGTATCCCTGTGCCTATCTTTGGAAATGATCCTCAGCAGGATTTTTCCAAAGATAGGCAGAAGATCCGACATGTGTAAGGGACTTACACTGTCGGATCTTAGGATGCAGTACCGCATCCGCCGCTGGGGGCATTTCGAGTCGAAATGCCGCTTTGCGTATGCAAATGAGTACTTAAGCAGATCCACAAAGCTTTTTAGCTTTGTGTTTTCTGCGTAAGTTACGTTTTGCATACGTAAAATTAGGGTTGCTTTTACAAGGCCTAAACTGTTTAGACCTTGTAAAAACAAACCTTTTTTTCGATCGCGGCTTTTTTTTTTTAATTTTGAATTTTTTTCCCCGGCACGTATTTTTTTTTTCCCGACGCAACTTTATTGTCCCGTCGCAATCCACAAAGCCCGGCGTAAAGTACGTTCGCGCGATGCACGTCGGGAAAAATGACGTCACACGCATGCGCCGAACGTCCGGCGCGGGAGCGCGCCTCATTTGAATAGGAATCGCCCCCTCGAGCAGACGACCGCCTTGTGACGGAGGCACTTAGGTTACACGGCGTGTAATTTCTAGGTAAGTGCTTTGTGGATCGGGCACTTAGGTAGAAATTTAACGCCTGTGTAACTTAACTGCTGAAAGTTAAGTTAGGCAGCTTTTTTGAGAATTTGGCCCACAGTGTGTAGAGGATATATATACATCCCAGGTGTTGTACATATATTTATACACTGTATAGTTTAGCTAGATCAGTTCTTCCTAATTTACTGGCAGGCAGGTGATTGTGCTATTTAAAGACGTTATCACAGACATACTATAGACACCCAGCAGGTACGATATTTAAAAGAATTTTTTATTTTTTTATTTTTATTTATTTAAGCATCATTAAAATCACTGCTCCTGAAAAAACGACTGTTTTTAAAACTTTTTTTCCATTGATACATGTTCCCTGAGGCAAGACTGGGTTCTCAAAGACGTTTTACGACAATAACTTGTATATTAGGCTTTAAAATGAGCACTTTTGAATTCGAACGTTCGAGTCCCATAGACGTCAAAGGGGTTCTAAATGTTTGCGCGAACGTTCGGTCCATTCGAAGGTTCTGGTGCGAACCGAACAGGGGGGTGTTCAGCTCATCCCTATTGTACATTACATACTCCTGACCCCTGCATGATATACTCTATGTTGTACATTACATACTGCTGACCCCTGCACTATATACTCTATGTTGTACATTACATACTCCTGACCCCTGCACTATATACTCTATGTTGTACATTACATACTCTTAATTATCTCTGAACAAGAACGGTTGGAGAGCCGGTTTAGGGCCAGGACACATTTCAGTAGATGTAATGACAATTGGCAGACTCCGAGACTTCTATAGGTAGACTGCTATACAGTGGAAGGCCTCCAGCCGGACACCACTTCTGTATAGGTAGGACTGCTGTCTCCTATGGTAACAAATCTTGTTACAGTCACTAACGCTAGTTCTACATAACTCTTGGTGACACAGAATAGTTCTCTTCTTCTCACACAGTCTCTCACTGCAGATCTTCTCTCCCTGAGCTCCCGGTCTCTCACTAGTAGGGATGAGCTTTATGTTCGGGTCGAACATGAGTTCCACTCGAACATCGGCTGTTCGCCCATTCATCGAAAGACGAACATTATGGGGCGTTCGCGCCAAATTCGAGCGCCGCGTCAGGCACCATAATGCACTGCGAGATCGATGATTGGCCAAAGCATGCACTATGACCCGCATACTTTGGCCAATCCCAGCGCTGTCAGCAAAGAGAGCCATAATTGGCCAAAGGCAGGGTGCCTTTGGCCAATCATGGCTCAGGGGGACTAAGTCCACGCCCCACACTATATAAGGCCGCATGCACGTCGGCCCTGTGTAGTGTGTTGTTGGCGTGGACAGAGACAGAGTGTCATTTAGATTAAGCAGGCAGGCGATTCAGTTAGCTGCAGTGCATTTAATATATATATAATATATATATATATATATATATATATATCCACTGCATCCAGTGTAGCTAGATCTGACTGCAGGCCATTCCTGGTGTACTTTTTCTAATATACTTTCAGGCAGGCAGGTGATTCAGTGAGCTGCAGTCCAATAAATTATATATATATATATATATATATATATATATATAATATCCACTGCATCCAGTCTAGCCAAGCCTATCCCTTTCTTTCGGCGTTGAGCCACAACATGCAGAAGAGTTGGTGGAGTGGATAACAAAGCCGTCCTTATCCTCTGTCACCCCGGCTCAGAGTAGTTTGCCTGCCAATGCAGCTGCCACAGCGGCCTATTCCATCGGCTCCATGTCATCAGTCAATCCTTCCCTAGCCCCACCATCGTGCACAGAGGAGTCCCCCGAACTGTTCGACCACAGTGTCGGGTACATGCTGCAGGAGAATGAGCAGCGTTTTGAAGGCTCTGATGATGGGACCCAGGTTGAGGAAGGGAGTAACGTGAGCCTAGAGAGAGGGGGTGCCCAAGAAGGACAAGAAACTGGCAGTCATGTTCCCCCGGCTGTAGCATACTGCCAAGTTTGCTCCAGTGAGGAGGAGGGAGAGGATGATGGGGTCACTGACTCTACTTGGGTGCCTGATAGAAGAGAGGAGGAGGAGGAACATCTCGAATGAGGCAGAATGCCCTCCAGGGGGCAGCTTAAGGGCAGCACACCATATTGCATCACACTGCAGAGCTAAGCATGTGCAGGGCGCTGCTGACTCTCCGCGTATTTTGAAAAGTTCTTTGGTGTGGGCCTTTTTTGACACACGTGCAACAGATCGCACCGTTGCTGTTTGCAACATTATGTCTGAAGCGTATCAAGCGTGGCCAAAACAGCAACCGCTTGGGCACCACATGCTTGACCAGACATATGACGACCTCCCATGCAGTCTGTTGGCAAGCGTACCTAAAAGACCCACATGAAAGAAGAAGGCGGACCTCTCCTTGCTCCTTATCAGCTGGGATCTCCAACCCCACTATACCCTCAGTCCTCTCAGAAACCTGCACTGAGAGGAATGAAGGTGTAGAATTAGGTGTCCCAACATCCGATTGTAGCAGGCAAATTTCCCTACCCCTGTTGCTATATTGTAGAAAGAAATATGGTCCCAGCCATCCACATGCTCAGCGTCTGAATGCTAGCTTGGCTAAATTGCTAGCACTGCAACTGCTGCCTTTTCAGCTGGTAGACTCTGCCCCCTTTTGTGAATTTGTGGAATGTGCGGTACCCCAGTGGCAGGTTCCCAAACTCCATTTCTTTTCACGGAAGACCGTTCCGGCTCTCTACCAGCGTGTGGAAGGCAATGTCTTGGCCTTGTTTGACAGAGTGAAAAATATGGAGTAATGCCTGGATCAACCGATTATAAATACCTTACAAAGAGGTAGTATATATGAATCTACATATAGTTCAGTGCATCTATCCAAGTCTCAGTCACATAGAATACTATGTCAATGCAGTTCTGTTGGCCTAGAAAAATCTAGCAAAAAAGTGAGAAAATAAAGTTCTCTCAAAGTAGACCAAAACAGACCACTATGGATGGTACAATGAACTTTAATCATAGAAAAACACACATCAATAGTTCATCAAAAAGGGGTGACAGATAGATGGATTGGTTTACACAAATAAAAAATAAGACAACGTTGTCTAATTCGTTTAAAAACAGGGGAATCGCAGCTGAGCCAGAGCTTGCACAATATGCAATTGAGCTACTGGCCTGTCCTGCATCCAACGCACATTCAGTGCTGCTGGAGGCTTTGTAACCGATCACAGAGTGCGCCTGTCCACAGACTCTGTTGATCGGCTCACCTTCATAAAAATGAATCAGTCTTGGATCACCAGCTACCAAGCACCTGATGCTGATGTAACCAATTGATTTTTCTATGGATGTGGGATCCCTTGAAGACTGCCTATGCTGAGTGACTATGCTATTATGCTGAGTGACTATCCTATTCCTTCTCAATGTTCATGTTGATAGCTTCTAAGAATATTTTTGTTTCAGGGCACTACCACCACCGCCTAAGGCCCAATTTTTCTGCCCCTGTTAATTACAATTTTTGATCTAATATTTCACAGCAGGGCCCGTTCCTGCACCCACCAAGAGTAACGGGTGAGGGCTTACAGTGTTCTGGTACCACCAACACCTAAGGCACAATTTTCCCCTACTTTCAAACATCCGACTTACAAACGACTCCTACTTACAAACGGAGGGAGACAACAGGAAGTGAGAGGAAATCTCCCCCTAGGAAGGGAAATTCTCTCCTGTAAGAGTTAATATGGGAAAAAGGTGTCTCCTCTCCACTGATGCTTTATCACCAATCCTTGTTTCCCTAATAACCCCAAATTTTCTAAATCCAATTGTCATTGGGACAGAAAGTGAGGTGAAATCTTCTGAACACGGGGCACAGACAGCAAAACAAATGTTACAGGGGTGATAACCCTTCCCTATGTTTCCCAAAAAGCTTAAAATTTTTTTTTTTTTTGGCTGGAGCTACACTTCCAAAATGTACCAGTTCCAAATTACAAACAGATTCAACTTAAGAACAAACCTCCAGTCCCTGTCTTGTTTGTAACACGGGGACCGCCTGTATACTGCTGTTCAGAGTATATAGAGCCTGTGGGCACTTTTGATTTTTCACGTTCGGGCCCCAAAAACTTTAACGGTGTTAGAATGTTCACACAAACTTTCGATCCATTCGCTTGTTCTGCTGCAAACCGAACCGGGAGGTGTTAGGCTCCTCCCTACTCACTGGACTTCCAGATTCAGTGGCCACTGAATCTCCTGAGCTCTTCTACAGCTAACCCGCTGTATATTCCTCAAGCGTCACCCCCGCTATCCTGCTGGGCCCCTGGCTTGGCACCTTCTGAAGCTTTCCCACTTCTTCACTGGCCCGGGGCTGGTGAGAAGATTGCTCTGGTACTGGCTCCAGCTTACTAACTGTAGTCTCCGGTAACAAGGTGGATGGTCCCTTAGTGGCGACAGCTTCCCCTCCACCTCCGACCACAACTGGTTCCCCGTTCGGCTGAATCTTTACTCTCGGTTGGAATCCAATCCTGCACTGCCAACCCTGCACTGATTCTCTTGCTCCTGGATAGGCCTCAGGCTTCCGGCCTAAGAACCGGGGCGACATAACACACGTCCACCCAGACAGCTGTCCAGGTGGCACAGAAACCCGATCACCTGACTCACCCCAAATAGGCTCTCCCAGCAGGCCAAGGGACCAAAGAAACCCCTGCCAATTGGCTGAGGCACCCCATGCATTCATAATCCGACCTTGCTACACCCTTGTCTATCTAGTGCCACCTAGTGACAGTAGAGAAAAGGTACAGCCATCCAAAGTTAGAGAGGAATCAGTAGATCTCCTAACAATAAGCAAGGATAACTACCACCTGGTGAACTCAATTTATTAGCCACCCTTCCTAAACACCAGGGTGCTACATGTTCATTACATACTCCTGACCCCTGCACTATATACTCTGTGTTGTACATTACATACTCCTGACTCCTGCACTATATTCTCTATGTTGTACATTACATACTCCTGACCCCTGCACTATATACTCTATGTTGTACATTACATACTCCTGACCCTCGTCCTATAATCCCCTCATCACTGTCACTCCTATAAAAGACAGTTCTCGTTGTTTCCTCACTCTCTGACTAAGGTCCATGAATAAAGAAATGATCTGGTTGGAGATCAGAGGAGCCATTTACTAGTTACCTTGAGGAGGGAATTGTAAGATCCTCAGAGACAAAGCTGCCTGATGTGGGCGGAGTCCTGGTTTAGGGGAACCAATCAGCTCATGTCTAGTAATAATCTTTGTATTTCTATTTTAGTAGATGGACGGGAGATGAGGAAAACCTCAGAGGATTGTCTCACTTTGTCTCCAGACTGTAAAGTAGAAGATGAGGACATCACACAGTATAGTCCAGGAGAAAACCCGACTACCTCAAATGTCCATCCAGCACCACACAGTGTAGATGGACCATCGTATTCCTCTTATCCTGAGGAACCTCAGACTGTGCGGGACGGTGCCGGACCATCGTATTCCTCTTATCCTGAGGAACCTCAGACTGTGCGGGACGGTGCTGTCTTTCCAACACATAAGAGGTTTCCATGTCCTGAGTGCGGGAAATGTTTTTCAATGAAGTCCAGTCTTTCCACACATCAGAGATTACACACGGGGGAGAAGCCTTTTTCCTGTTCTGAGTGCGGGAAATGTTTTGAATATAAGTCCCATCTTTCCATACATCAGAGATCTCACACGGGGGAGAAGCCTTTTTCCTGTCCTGAGTGCGGGAAATGTTTTTCAGTGAAGTCCAGTCTTTCCACACATCAGAGATCACACACGGGGGAGAAGCCTTTTTCCTGTTCTGAGTGCGGGAAATGTTTTGAATATAAGTCCTGTCTTTCGATACATCAGAGATCTCACACGGGGGAGAAGCCTTTTTCCTGTTCTGAGTGCGGGAAATGTTTTGCAGATAAGTGTCATCTTTACAGTCATCAGAGATCTCACACGGGGGAAAAGCCGTATTCCTGTCCTGAGTGTGGGAAATGTTTTTCAGAGAAGGCCAATCTCTACAGACATCAGAAATCACACACGGGGGAGAAGCCTTTTTCCTGTCCTGAGTGTGGGAAATGTTTTGCAGAGAAGTCCCATCTTTCCACACATCAGAGATCTCACACGGGGGAGAAGCCGTATTCCTGTCCTGAGTGCGGGAAATGTTTTGCAGATAAGTGTCATCTTTACAGACATCAGAGATCTCACACGGGGGAGAAGCCTTTTTCCTGTCCTGAGTGTGGGAAATGTTTTTTACGGAAGTCCCATCTTTCAAAACATCAGAGATCTCACACGGGGGAGAAGCCATATTCCTGTCCTGAGTGCGGGAAATGTTTTTCAGATAAGTCCCATCTTTCCACACATCAGAGATCTCACACGAGGGAGAAGCCGTATTCCTGTCCTGAGTGCGGGAAATGTTTTTCACAGAAGTCCGATCTTTCCAAACATCAGAGATCTCACACGGGGGAGATGTCTTTTTCCTGTTCTGAGTGCGGAAAATGTTTTTCACAGAAGTCCCATCTTTCCGCACATCAGAGATCTCACACGGGGGAGAAGCCTTTTTCCTGTTCTGAGTGTGGGAAATGTTTTTCACAGAAGTCCGATCTTTCCAAACATCAGAGATCTCACACGGGGGAGAAGCCTTTTTCCTGTTCTGAGTGCGGAAAATGTTTTTCAGTGAAGTCCTATCTTTCCACACATCAGAGATCACACACGGGGGAGTGGCCTTTTTCCTGTCCTGAGTGCGGGAAATGTTTTTCACAGAAGTCCAATCTTTCCACACATCAGAGAACTCACACGGGGGAGAAGCCTTTTTCCTGTCCTGAGTGCAGGAAATGTTTTTCAGTGAAGTCCACTCTTTACAGACATCAGAGATCTCACACGAGGGAGAAGCCGTATTCCTGTCCTGAGTGAGGGAAATGTTCCTCACTGAAGTCCTGTCTTCCTGTACATCAGGGGTCCCACACAACCCTCGAGGTGTATTAGTGAGTGCGGGAAATGTCTTGTATGTGAATGTTGCTGGACATGTGGGGAAGAAGCACACCCTGATATACAGGTGAAACGCGAAAAATTTGAATATGATGCAAAAGTTCATTTATTTCACTAATGCAACTTAAAAGGCGAGACTAATATATGAGAGAGACTCGTTACATGCAAAGCAAGAGGGTTCAAGCCGTGATTTGTCATCATTGTGATGATTGTGGCTTCCAGCTCATGAAAACCCCAAATCCACAATCTCAGAAAATTCCAATATTCCATGCAATCAATAAAACACGGATTGTACAGAGAACGATATCGCACCTCTGAAAAGTAGAAGCTGCGTATTGTGTGACAATAGTGCAGCGCTGCGTATCTATAAATCTTATAGAAACAAATAATTATACATTCCATAAAACTATTTATGAAAAAAGAAATAAATGATAAAAAAACAGTTCATATGGAGGTTTCCAAAGCTGTCACCGCTGTGAAAAATCCGATTTAAATGGATCAATATTCAGTGCGCACCCCCACCTGCTAAAATGCATGCTCACCTCAAGGGTGAGTATAAAACTCATAGACAGATCACTCCTCATGTCCGATCACGATCCGTCCACTTTACCAATGGTAGTAATTCCTACAGTCTCCAGACTGCACCTCTGTGTGGGGAATCAACGTATAAATTGTCTCCAAACACCACCTTCCTCCATTCACTTATTAATAATCAATTCCACTTCTATATCCCGGGGGAAGGACATGAAAGAAAAAACACAAGTACCATAGTGCTCTCTGCTTCTGAATTTATTATAAAAGACCCCCCTAAAAAGTTACACAGGAACAAAAATTGTCTCTGGACAGCCGCACTCTGAACAAATTGTCGCCTTTATTAAAAGGACAGCACTACAAGTCACAGCAAAATAAAACCCGACTGCTGACGCGTTTTTCACTGAAACTAGTGCTTAGTCATAGCTAGAGTCCTCTAAAAAGTTACACTTACAAGAAATAACAATAAAAACAGCAAGTATCAAATCACCAGCTCATTCACCGCTGATCTAGACCCACGGTGCTTCGCCTGACGTCACAGATAGGGCTCCTCCCTTCTAAACGTGTGTCGGCCTCTCGTTGGCCTTCATCAGTAGATGGGTGGGTCAAATGATGTGAAACCTTATATACCTGCCTGTTGCCTAGGCAACCCTTCAGGCATCACCGCAGTCTGTGAGGACACGCCCTCTTCCTGTGACTACGAAGCTGACATTCATAGAGCTGAAGAGCGTGTCACCCGAATCTGCAAACCAGCAGGGCGCTCTCACTCGATCACACCGCTGAGCTCCGTGGTGATGTCCCGTTACAATCTAATCTCCACATGAGTGTGCGATGTATCGCCATATACATACAATAAAAAAACAAGTCTAAAATAAAATGAAAAGATGTTCCTATGTATATCTTTATCTACCGGGACAAATTCTATCTTTATTAGGACCTCGTTGTCCATTCATTAAAAATTATTATAGAAAACATAAATATGTATGAATCAATCACATATATGAAAAATCAATTGTACACCGATCCTAAAAAATAATAATAATATATAAAACTACGGCTTGTCCAGGACTTGAATACGGGACCTCTCGCACCCCGAGCAAGAATCGTACCCCTAGACCAACGAGCCGAGTTACCCCTCCCACATTTCATGAGCTTATATCACTTTATAAACATATTCCAATCAATCATTAATAAAAATCTAATGTGAATGTCGATCGGCGGTGAGTGAGCTGGTGATCTGATACTTGCTGTTTTTATTGTAAGTGTAACTTTTTAGGGGGGGGGGGGCTTTTATAATAAATTCAGAAGCGGAGAGCACTAGGGTACTTGTGTTTTTTTGTTTCATGTCATTCACCCCAGGATATAGAAGTGGAATTGATTATTAACCACTTAAGGACCGGGGCCTGTTTTTCATACTTCGTGCTTTCAAGATTAAACTTTTTTTTTTGCTAGAAAATTACTTAAAACCCCCAAACATTATATATTTTTTTCTAGCAAACTAGAGAATAAAATGGCGGTCATTGCGATACTTTTTGTCACACCGTATTTGCGCAGCGATATAACAAGCGCACTTTTTTTTTTTTTAATAATTCACTTTTTTGAACAAAAAATAAGACAACAGTAAGGTTAGCCCAATTTGTTTTTATATTGTGAAAGATAATGTTACGCCAAGTAAATTGATACCCAACATGTCACGCTTCAAAATTGCGCCCGCTCGTGGAATGGCGTCAAACTTTTACCCTTAAAAATCTCCGTAGGCGACGTTTAAAAAATTCTATAGGTTGCATCTTTTGAGTTACAGAGGAGGTCTAGGGCTAGAATTATTGCTCTCGCTCTAATGACCATGGAGATACCTCACTTGTGTGGTTTGAACACCGTTTCCATATGCAGGCACTGCTCACGTATGCGTTCGCTTCTGCGCGCGAGCTCGTCAGGATGGGGCACTTTAAAAAAAAATATTTTTTGTTTTCTTATTTATTTTTATTTTATGAATTTTTACACTATAAAAAAAAGGGGGACTTTTATTCCTATTGCATCCCTTGTAATAGAAAAAAGCATGACAGGTCCTCTTAGATATGAGATCTGGGGGTCAAAAAGACGTCACATCTCATATTTACACTGAAATGCAAAAAAATAAAAAATAAATTGTCATTTGAAAAAATGACAACAAGCAAATGTGCCTTTTAAGAAGCATGGGCGGATGTGACATTTTGGCGTTGCTTCCGCCCTGCTATGCTATGGAGACAGGGACCCTCTTGCGCTCACTCGTATCCCAGCCGAGCTGGGATACTTCACACTGGACTTCAAGCATCTTGCAGTGTGTGCCTCTCCATTCTTCCTTCATACTCTGACTCCTTGGTTTCCTCCATTCTTCCTCCAGACTCTGACTCCTTGGCTTCCTCCAGACTCCGGTTCCTTGGTTTCCTCCATTCTTCCTCCAGACTCCGGCTCCTTGGTTTCCTCCAATCTTCCTCCATACTCCGGCTCCTTGGTTTCCTCCATTCTTCCTCCAGACTCCGGCTCCTTGGTTTCCTCCATTCTTCCTCCAGACTCCGGCTCCTTGGTTTCCTCCATTCTTCCTCCAGACTCCGGCTCCTTGGTTTCCTCCATTCTTCCTCCAGACTCCGGCTCCTTGGTTTCCTCCATTCTTCCTCCAGACTCCGGCTCCTTGGTTTCCTCCATTCTTCCTCCAGACTCCGGCTCCTTGGTTTCCTCCATTCTTCCTCCAGACTCCGGCTCCTTGGTTTCCTCCATTCTTCCTCCATACTCTGACTCATTGGTTTCCTCCATTCTTCCTCCATACTCCGGGCTCTCCTTGTTTTCCTCCATTCTTCCTCCAGACTCCGGCTCCTTGGTTTCCTCCAGACTGTACAGACTCACCGGATCGATCCGTCCGAACCCATCCCTCGTATGCGTTGTAATGATTCGACGCATGCGTGGAATTCCTTATATGACAGCGTCGCGCACGTCGCCGCGTCATCATCGCGGCGACGGCGCAACACGTCATCGTGATGGGAATTCGGCGCGGATTTCGATCCGATGGTGAGTACACTCCATCGGATCAAAATCCTCAGAGGATTTATCCGCGGAAACGGTCCGGAGGACCGTACCTGCGGATAAATCCTCTCGTGTGTACCCGGCACAACACTTCTGAATGTCCTTTTCCTCACAATCCTCTCCAGGCTGCGCTCATCCCTGCTGCTTGTGCACCTTTTTCTTCCACACTTTTCCCTTCCACAGAACTTTCTATTAATGTGCTTTGATACAGCACTTTGGGAACATCCAACTTCTTTTGCAATTATCTTTTTTGAGGCTTTCCCTCCTTATGGAGGGTGTCAATTATGGTTTTCTGCACAACTGTCAGGTCAGCAGTCTTTCCAATGATTGTGATTCCTACTGAACCAGACTGAGAGACCATTTAAAGGCTCAGGAACCCTTTGCGGGTGTTATGTCTTAATTATCTGATTAGAGGGGGACACTTTACGCCGAGAATATTCCACCTTTTCACAATATTCAAGAGATTTTCTGAGATTGTGGATTTGGGGTTTTCATGAGCTGGAAGCCACAATCATCACAATGATGACAAATCACGGCTTGAACCCTCTTGCTTTGCATGTAATGAGTCTCTCTCATATATTACTTTCACCTCTTAAGTTGTATTGGTGAAATAAATGAACTTTTGCACGATATTCAAATTTTTCGAGTTTCACCCGTACACATCAGATATACTCCATGGCTGATCTTCATCATGTAAGAAACACTTCATAAGGAGATCAGAGATCACCAAAGACATGGATGAAGTGTTGTTCCCGTGTTGGCCATTGATAGGAGGAGACAAATAAAAATGGAGTCATTCCCTCTCATTGGCTGAGTACATTTTGTGGTGGAAGATTTCACAGACATTTAAGGATCTATTATAAAACAAATTGTAGAATGAATGTGACACGCGTTCCTCCAATCATGACACATATTGGATCATCGGCTCCATCTGGTGGCAAAAATCTGCCCCTGTGGTATTAATACCGACCATTGACGTAAAACAGAAAATACCACATTTGGCCATTAGATGGCGCTAAGTACCATAGAAATGATCTCCATCTAGTGGCCAAATGTAATCATTTCCATTTTAAATGAATGGAAACCGTTCGACCAGCACAGCAAATATCCTAATAACATTCATCTTTCCCCCATTCACACAGAAGGAATGTACATGGACTTTCCCCGGGAGAATTGCTATGCACATATTTTATGAATAGACCCCTAAATGTCAGGAGACGTTTATATAAAGATGGGAAGTATGGAGCAGATAAATGAATAGACCTCCTAGCAATGTTATTACCAGGCTTCAGCTAGGGGGAGCTCTAATGTGTGAGCACAGCAGAGTGATCCCATCTAGCTCACATTAACCCTTTCACTGTCAGATGTTTTTTGCATTATTTTAGGCCTGAAGATTAGATAAAACCCCCAAACATATATTATCTGATAGCAGAGGCCCTGGAGAATAAAATGGTGGTGATTGTTAAGGTGTTCCTTGTAATTTAGCTGTTAGTGAACATAATGAATACAAATTTATCCGAAGTTACGAATTACCCGAAATAACAAATGCTGCATCTAAATGAATGGAACGTAATGAATTAATAATAACAAAAAAAAAATCTTTGTTTCTGTAATAAAATTTTCTAAATGAGTACGTTTTCTCCTTCACTGATGAGATGGCACTGGTGGGCACTGACAATGGGCACTGATAGGCAACACTGATGGGTATATATGAGTGGTACTGATTGGCATATCCCTGGTGGTCCAGGATAGCATACCTGGTAGGCATCCTTGGTGGTCCTGGGTGGGGGGCTGCACTGATAAACAATCGGCACAGACCCCCCTGTCGGGAGAGCAGGCGATTAGCTCTCCTCTACTCTCGTCTGTCAGATGCGAGTGAGGAAAAGTCAATAAACGGCTCTTTCTGTTGACGCTGTGATCAGCCGTGATTGGACACAGCTGATTATGTGGTAAAGAGCCTTCATTAGAGGCTCTTTATCGAGATCGGTGTTGCGGCGTGTCAGACTCACACACCACAACAGAGATCACCGGGCTGTGTGCCCCGTATGGCAGGCGATCGCGGCTTATCCTGCTGGACATCATATAATGGGCAGTCAGGATAACTGAACCACTTCCCGGCCGTCATTTTGCTATAGGCCGGGTGGGAAGTGGTTAAAAGGTAACCCTAAATAATGGGCCTAGAGTGCAGTGGTCAGGAGTATATCATATACAGAGGTCAGGAGTATATCATATACAGGGGTCAGGAGTATACCATATACAGGGGTCAGGAGTATATCATATACAGGGGTCAGCAGTATATCATATACAGTGGTCAGGAGTATATCATATACAGTGATCAGGAGTATATCATATACAGGGGTCAGGAGTATATCATATACAGTGGTCAGGAGTATATCATATACAGGGGTCAGGAGTATATCATATACAGTGATCAGGAGTATATCATATACAGAGGTCAGGAGTATATCATATACAGTGATCAGGAGTATATCATATACAGGGGTCAGGAGTATATCATATACAGTGGTCAGGAGTATATCATATACAGGGGTCAGGAGTATATCATATACAGGGGTCAGGAGTATATCATATACAGAGGTCAGGGTCTTCTACTGACATTAATTAGAGAGAAAAGTCTCTCCTGTACAGTTCTCTCCTTGACATATCGTAGAATGAAGCCGTATTGTTCTTTCAGTGTCATCATCCCGTGTTCTGTCCATTTCCACACCGACACCAACATCTCCTCCACCATCCCGCTGTATTTGTTGTCTCACCATGTTTCCAATGATGGAGATCCAGAGACTGACCGGAGTCTTCTTCTCCATGTCACCAGACCACCTCTTCCTCTACTATTGGGGTGCTGGGCCTTTCTATGACTACTCAGGACCCCCAACCTCTTCTATATGTAGCACTACCCCCGAAGGAGCTGCTGGTTTAGATTTGGACCTGCCGTTACCTTACTGTTCACCACACTCGTCCCAGGGGTCCCTCTTGAAGAGTTATTCACAAATGTCCGCACAACACTTAATTTCTTTTTCTTCTAGGGTTTTATTAAACCAGGTTCATCAGAGGGGTGGAGGGATAGGGGAGATTCAGGTACCTTGCTTGTGGATCACGGGTACAGTCTTAGATCCAGAGGACAAATCGGTTCCACACTGGATTCAGCAACAACCGGATAGGCCTCTCTCACTGACCTAGCAGCCGGTGCGAAGCTCGTTCAAAGTCTCTGCCACAGACTTGATGAGTGTCGTCGAGTCATCACACAGTCCTCTGCCACAAGATCATGTAACCACACACTCTGCAAAGCTCCAAAGAAAGCACAGTCCACGGTGCCAGGATCTTTCAGCCAGGCCGGCAGCACAGTGAGGTAAATTGGTCAGGATGCGTCCTCCAATTGAGCCCCCAATTGTTCGGATTCTTCCCGTAGGGAAAACAGCACAGGACCACCCCTGGACCAGTAGGCCCCAAAAACTCCTGGGCCTACTCTCAGTTGTGGAGCCTCGGGCGAGCAGGCCCCAAGTCTGGACCTTGACTCCTGGTGACAGCGACACCCATAGTCAAGTGGAAGATGTGCAACACAGCAGAACTCGAACCGAAACCCACAATTTGGCATAATATTCTGAGCCAACTACAGCTCAGATAACTAAATTTACAAAATAGCGCCTAATTAACAGGAGCTACATATAAGATTGTGAAAATTTCCATCCTATTTACTAAGAAGCTGAAAAAGATGTCCATGATATAGATGAGGGTTACATATAGTATGAGCAGCATCACCCTTCTCTCTGTCACCAAGACCTAGTCTGGCAATGCCCAGAATGTTACCAATTAGTCTCTGACCAATCTCACGGTTTGGATGGACTTTCTCCTTATATCAGTGGTCAGTGTAGTGGTCCCTTACATTGGTGACCAATGGGAGAAGGACCTTCCTATATGTCATCAGTGGGAAGACTGCCCTCCTTACAGATCATCGATGTCAGTTGTTACTGAGAGACAGAAATTGTCCATTGCTCAAGGAAGCCCTAGGACCCTTTGGAGGAACCCAGGCTGAGAAAGTCTGGACTAGTCAGTAATATATTTCCCTCCCCCTTGGTGGGAGTGGAGATGACCCATCTATAAGGATATACAATACATACACACACAGCACAAGGCCGTGTTCAGACTATGGTGTGCTTTTATGAAAGTTAGATCAGCTGCGATCCCGATTCTCACCGCTGATCTCAGGTCATACCAGGGGAAGGGGGGGGGGGGGGCAGGGTGGAAATCTCCCCCGGGCTGGTGACACTATGCACAGCCACCGGCCCCAACTACCAAATGCTGTTTATGCAGAGCAGGAATATGCCTGCTGGAGCTCTGTTAACACAGGTCACTGCCCCCGCTCACCTCCCACTGTGCAGCCGTGCCTGTGTCAGCTCCGAGCTAGATGGCTGCAGAGCTATGTCTCGTCTCACACATAGCTCAGCCTCAGCGCACACCAGCGCTGACATCCCCTTCTCTCTCTGCAAAGACACGAGGAGAGATAGAGCTCATATGCTCCTCCTTCTTCTGAGTCTGCCCCACCCACACTCCCCGGGCATGTGTGGGCACTGGACAGGAAGTTTGAACCCAAAAAAGCATCAAACCTCCATCCTGGTAAGCTCACCCTCTCTAGGTTCTCCTGGCTACTAGTGTATAAAAAAGGGTGCTCTGACTCTGATGTAAGGGGGGCCTCTGTGTGGACTCTGATGTAAGGGGGGCCTCTGTGTGGACTCTGATGTAAGGGGGGCTTCTGTGCAGACTCTTGTGATCATGAAAAATCTTATACTGTTTTCCTCAATCCATAACTTTTCCACGCTCTATGGGCCACTTGACTGGACTTGCCCCCCAGGCCTAAGGCTGCCAGCCCTCCCCTGGGTCATACACAGTTTATGAAGCTGAGGTAATCAGCGGAGAACATGTTCTCTCCACTGATTATCTCAGCACAGTGAGAATCTGTAACTGACTGTCACAGAAACGGAAAGCAGTTTATGAAGGTGCGATCTCAGCACCTCACTGGCGATCTGTGACAGAATTCTCACTTTCTGATTCACCATCTCAGAGGTGGAGAATCCGAGAGAGAAGCCGAAGCTGGCTGAGTATTGTGGAGGAAGAAGGAAGTCTTTTGTCTTCCATGCTTCACACACAAGCAGCTATACAGTCAGATTCCATCTTCCCCCCAATACACCCCCCAAAATGAGCAGGTTAGGAATTTATAGTGTATGTATATATATATATGTATATATACATCATCATATAGCATATATATATATGTGTGTGTTTATTTCTATGTGTGTATATATATATATATATATATATATATATATATATACACACACACACACACACACATATATATATATATATTAGTCTACCTGCATTAAAATGTTAAAATGCTATTAAAGTCATTTTTATATAATTTTTTATTTATTAGTAAAAAAAAAAATTGTAACCCCTAAAATATGGTTTTACCCATGGACTGTTCTATTACAGTTATACAGGGTTTATATTTTTATACTTTATTAAAAAAAAAAAAAATGTAATGATTATAAATGTATTTTTCATTGATATGAATGGTGTATAGCTGCATTACATATGTGGGATTCCATTCATTTCCTATACACCATTCACATATACATAGGCACATGTATGAGCTTTAAATATTGATAAAAACAATGTTTTTTTAATAATTAGGTTAATGTATATTGTTTGGTGGGAATGTAACTTTATTATGTTATTAATATGTGGTGTATAATGTGTGCTGATTCGTGTTCAACTTTTTCTGTATTTTTCACTTCCTCATACTGTAATCCCGCTACATCACACGAGATTACAGTGAGAGAAGCAGTTCTCAGGAGTTTCCAGCCGTTTGTAGATCGCTCCTCATCTCAACATGAGAATCGATCTACAAAGCTTCATAAACAGGCACTCAGAGGAGAGCGATCTCCCCTGAGAATGCCTGAGAACTGAATAGCGGTATTTTACCGCACTTTCATAAAAGGACACCCATGAGACGTTTCTCTGGGCTGCAGTTCCTCTGATCTCCACAAGATGGTGATCTCACTTCTACCATAGAGAGAAGAAGTCTCTATGGAAGACAGGAAGTGATGTCAGGGACAGACAGGAAGTTCCGGGTGAGAGGTGAGTCGGGAGGAAGTAGAGAGGAGACGTTGCTGGAAGAGGCAGTAGAGGAGGTAATAAGATCTTATTTTCTATTTACACCCAGTAACCCCGTCATGTCCGTTCTCTTCCTCCATAGTCACTGTGACGTCTTTTATCTCCAGCAGATGATAATACACACATATATAGTGTGGAGACCTAGATTAACCCCTTCAGGGTCAGAAAATTCCCCCACTTACAGGGCCGGAACATTCTCTTCATTTCAGTTTATACTAACAGATTATACGATAATACGGGTTGGGTTTTTAGTTAGAGGTGGACTTATAATACGTGATTTTGATTTTATAATCTTTATGGAGGAGGAAATAACTATTCCTGATGTCTGTGAAGGTTCAACACAAGGGGTGTGTCTGGATGGTGACTTTATCTTTGCATCAGGTGATGTCACTGTCTATTTCCCTATGTAGGAGTATTTAGAAGGACACAAAGATCTCTACAAGGACGTCATGATGGACAATCAGCCGCCCCTCACATCACCGGGTAAGAGGAGACTTTATTGTAAAGGAGAGAGCAGTACGGAGGCTCCACCTAGATCCCCCATCATCTGATAAACACATAGAAACAATGTATTCAGTCAGTGTGTGTGTTTCCTACAGATGGATCCAGTAATGGGAACTCACCAGAGAGATATCCCCGTCCTCTGTATTCCCGGGATTCCACACAGGAAGGTCACACCATCCCCCACCATCATCAGGTAGATGAGGAACAATCACTGATAGTATCATTAGGATCTGTACATTATCTGCATTGTTACCATTGATGTCATTTTTATTCTATATTCAGAGTGGAAACCTGAGAGATCCTAAAGTTGAGGTTAAAGAAGAGATAAAAGAGGAGGATGATGAGGATGGGGTGATGGAGGAAGAACACACCATCCCCCACCATCATCAGGTAGATGAGGAACAATTATTGGTGGTTATGATTTATACACAAACATGTTTATTATAATGAATGTTTTATTATATATTCAGATTGGAAACCTCGGGGATGATAATATTGATGTTAAAGAGGAGGATGAGGAGTATGGAGTGATGGAGGAGTTTTCAGAAGGACACAAGGATATGATGGAGCCACCTAATACCAGGAACCCACCAGAGAGATGTCCCTGTCCTCTGTATTCCCGGGATTCCACACAGGAAGGTCACACCACCCCCCACTGTTACAAGGTCGGTGGGACGGAGCATCTAGAACATGGACTTCTGGAGAGAATTTTTTTTTTTTTTTATGTGATGTTACAATAATAAATCTTATATCTTACAGATGATATTCTCTCTCATTCTCTTGGTTTAGAGTGGAGATCCAATCGATATAGAATTTGAGGTGAAATCAGAAGAAGAAGAGACGTATGTGAGGGATGATCAGCAGTCTATGGAGGAGGATGGAATAACGGGGACATTTATAGAGGAGGACACTCCTACAGAGATCAGCACAGGTGGGTCATTAACACTAAATCCATTCCTCCGCCCATACTGCTCACTAGGGATGAGCCTGATTTTGGAGTTAAACGTAAGTTCGACTCCAACATCAGGTGTTTGACGAATAGCGAACAATCTGGGGTGTTCGCGGGAAATTCGAAAGCCGCGAAACACCCTTTAGAAGTCTATGGGAGAAATCAAAAGTATTAATTTTAAAGGTTAATATGCAAGTTCTTGTCCTAAAAAGTGTTTGGGGACCCGGGTTCTGCCCCAGGGGACATGTGTCAATGCAAAAAGGTTTCGGGTGCAGTGATTTTTATAATGCTTAAAGTGAAACAATAAAAGTGAAATGTTCCTTTAAATTTCGTACCTGGGGGGTGTCTATAGTATGCCTGTAAAGTGGCTCGTGTTTCCCGTGTTTAGAATAGTCCCTGCACAAAATTACATTTCTAAAGGAAACAAGTTATTTAAAACTGATCGCGGCTATAATGAATTGTCGGGTCCCGGCAGTACAGATAAGATTCATTGAAAAAAACGGCATGGATTCCCCCCCAGTCCAGTAACAGGCCTTTTCTGCACCCCACCCCAAAGCACCTTGTCCCCATTTTGATGGGGACAAGGGCCTCACCCCCACAACCCTTGCCCTGTGGGGGCTTATCGGAATCTTGAAGCCCCCTTTAACAAGAGGACTCCCAGATCCTGCCCCCCCCATGTGAATTGGTAACGGGGACAATTTCACCAAAAAATTGCAACAGCTCCGCCTCCCTGGGAGGCACCCGCCGACTGACGCTTCTTTCGCTTTGACAGCTGTTATATAGCTGAGGGCAGGGCCACCTGGTGACGTAAACAGGTGGCCCTGCCCCCAGCTATATAACAGCTCTCGCCGGCGGGAGAAGCATCACTCCACCATGGAGGTGGAACTCTTAGGCCCGGTACACACGAGCAAACATGTACGATGAAAGCGGTCCGTCGGACCGTTTTCACCGTACATGCCTGCCAGAGGGCTTCTGTACGATGGTTGTACTAACCATCGTACAGAAGTCCGCGCGTAAACATTACGCGGGGCGTGTCCGCATCGTCGCCGCGATGATGACGCGGCGACGTGGGCGGGCCTGCCATTTAAAGGCTTCCACGCATGCGTCGAAGTCATTCGACGCATGCGAGGGGCGGCGGGCGCTCGGACATGTACGGTAGGTCTGTACTGATGACCGTACATGTCCGAGCGGGCAGGATTCCAGCGGACGGTTTTAAAACACGTCCAGGAATATTTGTCTGCTGGGAAAAGGCCCGGCAGGCAAATGTTTGCTGGAATTCGGCCCGTTCGCGCCTACACACGACCAAACATGTATGCCCAAACTGGCCCGCGGACCAGTTTCAGCATACATGTTTGGTCGTGTGTACGGGGCCTTACAGCTTTTTATTTTTATTTTTACTTTTCCGGTCGCGCGGCGCGAGATGGATTTACATAGCTGAACTTCTTTTTTTTTTTTTTTAATAAAGGACTTGTCCCGAAGTATCTTTTGTAAAAAATGATATTGTTTTGTGAAATGGGGGGGGACAATGTACCCCGTTACCAATTCACATAGGGGGGGCCTGGGATCTGCGGGTCCCTTTGTTAAAGGGGGCTTTCAGATTCCGATAAGCCCCCCGCCTGCAGACCCCCACAACCACCAGGCAGGAGTTTTGGGGATGAGGCCCTTGTCCCCATCAATATGGGGACAAGGTGCTTTGGGGTGGGGGGGCGCAGAGCCCCCCCTTCCTCAAAGCACCCTCCCCATGTTGAGGACATGTGGCCTGGTATGATTCAGGAAGGGGGGGCACTCTCTTGTCCCCCCTCTTTTCCTGTGGCCTGCCAGGTTGTGTGCTCGGATAAGGGCCTGGTAAAGATTTTGGGGGGGGGGCCTCCACGCAATTTTTTTATTTATTAATTTCGGTTTGGGGTTCCTCTTTTATTATTCATACCAGACCCAAAGGACCCTCGTCCTATAATCCCCTCATCACTGTCACTCCTATAAAAGACAGTTCTTGTTGTTTCCTCACTCTCTGACTAAGGCCCATGAATAAAGAAATGATCTGGTAGGAGATCAGAGGAGCCATTTACTAGTTACCTTGAGGGAGGAATTGTAAGATCCTCAGAGACAAAGCTGCCTGATGTGGGCGGAGCCCTGGTTTAGGGGAACCAATCAGCTCATGTCTAGTAATAATCTTTGTATCTCTATTTTAGTAGATGGTTGGGAGATGAGGAAAACCTCAGAGGATTGTCTCACTTTGTCTCCAGACTGTAAAGTAGAAGATGAGGACATCACACAGTATAGTCCAGGAGAAAACCCGACTACCTCAAATGTCTATCCGACACCACACAGTGTAGATGTACCATTGTATTCCTCTTATCCTGAGGAACCTCAGACTGTGCGGGACGGTGCCGGATCATCGTATTTCTCTTATTCTGAGGAACCTCAGACTGTGAGGGACGGTGCCGGACCATCATATTCCTCTTATCCTGAAGAACCTCAGACTGTGCAGGACGGTGCCGGACCATCATATTCCTCTTATCCTGAGGAACCTCAGACTGTGTGGGACGGTGCCGTCCTTCCAACAGATACGTTTTTCTGTGCTGTGTGCGGGAAGTGTTTCAGTTTCAAAAGCAGTCTTTATTATCATAAAAAATCTCACACAGGTGAGAAGCCTTTTTCCTGTCCTGCATGTGGGAAATGTTTTTCACAGAAGTCCAGTCTTTCCAGACATCAGAAATCTCACACGGGGGAGAAGCCTTTTTCCTGTCATGAGTGCGGGAAATGTTTTTCAGCGAAGTCTAATCTTTCCACACATCAGAGATTACATATGGGGGAGAAGCCTTTTTCCTGCCCTGAGTGCGGGAAATGTTTTTTACAGAAGTCCTATCTTTTTATACATCAGAGATCTCACACGGGGGAGAAGCCTTTTTCCTGTCCTGAGTGCGGGAAATGTTTTTCAGATAAGTACTATCTTTCCACACATCAGAGATCTCACACGGGGGAGAAGCCATATTCTTGTCCTGAGTGTGGGAAATGTTTTGCACATAAGTCCCATTTTTACAGACATCAGAGATCTCACACGAGGGAGTTGCTTTTTTCTTGTTCTGAGTGCGGAAAATGTTTTTCAGAGAAGTCTAGTCTTTCCACACATCAGAGATCACACACGGGGGAGAAGCCTTTTTCCTGTTCTGAGTGCAGAAAATGTTTTTCAGTGAAGTCCCAGCTTTCCATACATCAGAGATCACACACAGGGGAAAAGCCTTTTTCCTGTTCTGAGTGCGGAAAATGTTTTTCAATGAAGTCCCATCTTACCACACATCAGAGAATACACACGGGGGAGAAGCCTTTTTCCTGTTCTGAGTGCGGGAAATGTTTTTCAGATAAGTCCTATCTTTCCACACATCAGAGATCTCACACGCAGGAGAAGCCATATTTCTGTTCTGAGTGCGGGAAATGTTTTTTAAGAAAGTCCAATTTTAACAGGCATCAAAGATCTCACACGGGGGAGAAGCCTTATTCCTGTCCTGAGTGCGGGAAATGTTTTTCAGACAAGCGCAGTCTTCACATCCACCAAAGTAGTCACACGGGGGAGAAGCTGTATTCCTGTCCTGAGTGCAGGAAATGTTTTTCACAGAAGTCCAGTCTTTCAAAACATCAGAGATCTCACACGGGGGAGAAGCCTTTTTCCTGTCCTGAGTGAGGGAAATGTTCCTCACTGAAGTCCTGTCTTCCTGTACATCAGGGGTCCCACACAACCCTCGAGGTGTATTAGTGAGTGCGGGAAATGTCTTGTATATGAATGTTGCTGGACATGTGGGGAAGAAGCACACCCTGATATACACCTCAGATATACTCCATGGCTGATCTTCATCATGTAAGAAACACTTCATAAGGAAATCAGAGATCACCAAAGACATGGATGAAGTGTTGTACCGTGTTGGCCATTGATAGCAGGAGAAAAATAAAAATTGAGTCATCACCTCTCATTGGCTGAGTACATTTTGTGGTGGAAGATTTCACAGACATTTAGGGATCTATTATAAAACAAATTGTAGAATGAATGTGACACGCGTTCCTCCAATCATGACAAATATTGGATCATCGGCTCCATCTAGTGGCAAAAATCTGCCCATGTGGTATTAATACCGACCATTGACGTAAAACAGAAAATATCACATTTGGCCATTAGATGGTGCTAAGTACCATAGAAATTATCTCCATCTAGTGGCCAAATGCAATAATTTCCATTGTAAATGAATGGAAACAGTTCGACCAGCACAGCAAATATCCTAATAACATTCATCTTTCCCCCATTCACACAGAAGGAATGTACATGGACTTTCCCCGGGGGAATTGCTATGCACATATTTTATGAATAGACCCCTAAATGTCAGGAGACGTTTATATAAAGATGGGAAGTATGGAGCAGATAAATTAATAGACCTCCTAGCAATGTTATTACCAGGCTGCAGCTAGGGGGAGCTCTAATGTGTGAGCACAGCAGAGTGATCCCATCTAGCTCACATTAACCCTTTCACTGTCAGATGTTTTTGCACATGTTGGGTCTGAAGATTAGATAAAACCCAACTCAGAACCCGCAATCTATAATCGCTGCGGTCTTCTGTCATCATTAGGAGATTTTCTTTTCTCCTCCCACTGGGCTTACCAACACATCACACGGTATTTCTTCACCTATGATTTCAATGGTCCTTGATGTATGTGGATGGCCATCAACTCAATTGACATAGGCAAGTAGCAATACTTTATTGTCACAAAACCTCAAAACTCGTCCTGAAGAAGCCGTAAGGCGAAACGCGTCGGCGAGACGAAAATATTGCTTATGAATATGTATTTATGTACTTTTCCTAACATATTTTATTGAAATTTATTTGTATTTTTGTAAATTAAATCTATATTTTTTATAATTTATAATGTCCCTGTGATTGCCTTTGAAAGTCCGCCATGTCACTACCCAGTGTAGTACAACCTTTTTTCTAGATAAAACCCCCAAACATATATTATCTGATAGCAGAGGCCCTGGAGAATAAAATAGTGGTGATTGTTAAGGTGTTCCTCGTACACAAATTTTCCCTTAATATCCGGGTTTATTTTCTCCTTTCCCCCCATTTTCTATGGTGTGATCTTTTCTACAATACTTTGTTACAATACACAACGTGTTACATTATTATATTGTATGACTCTGCCTCCACATTCCAGACAAGTCATTTTCCTGACCATTTTCATTTCTACCTTTTTACTATTTTCTGATTCTATGACTGTAATCTGTTTAAAAGTAAAATTATAATAAAAAAATGTATTGAAGAGAAAAAAGTTGTGTGTGTCGGTGGTGTAAGGCTTGCTAGAGTTCCCCCATAATATCAATGCATTGTAAGGCTTTCTAGAGTTCCCCCATAATATCAATGCATTGTAAGGCTTGCTAGAGTTTCCCCATAATATCAATGCATTGTAAGGCTTGCTAGAGTTCCCCCATAATATCAATGTTTGTAGAGATGTATCCTTTAACCCAGAACCGTTAGGATTAATTACACAGAAGCTAGAAACAGCCTTGCAATATGTTATTGTGTACGTGCAATAGAACAAATACATCTTGCATAACAAGATAGGGCATGCAGTAGAACAAGTCTTAGCTGGTTACACGCTCAGGAATGTTGTATAATTGTGACGTACTGTATTACTTGTATAAACTAATTACTTTACTACGATTGGCTGAACCAAGGGCGTTCCTTTTCTTGTATGTTTTGAATAAGTGCAGTGCCCACGAGGAATAAAATTGTAGTTTTTGATTCACCATATCCCTGCGTGTGTCTTGACTAACCGATGCATCAGAGACTCTCCATACATCCAGAAGTCCTGAAGCCCGGGTCCAGTTGAACCACCAACCTCACAGGTGGAATGACAACAATTGCTGGTGGTGTTTGTCACCTGTCACAGCCGTCACACCTGGTTTCCCGGCCAACGCACCAGATAAATGTTGCAGCAAAACGGCTCTTTGAGTTCTGGGAAACCAGGAATGGACTCCGGAACACGCACTCCAGGAAAACAAACCTTTTATTTCACCAGGGAAATGACCCAGAACCGACTTTGTGCTTCTGTGATTCCGACCTATCACGTTCTTGCAGCCGATCTATAATCTCTCGGTCAAATGTTCCCTTTGGCCCATAGCAGGGCCAATCTTTTTCACACAATACATCTAATCTTTTAGGACTGAGTTTCAGTTTTCAACCTTTGCAGAAACCCTTCCTAAAATTTGCAGTTAAACACTGTAAGGGGACAAAACGAATGACTGGTTTCCACCCATTATGTAGCCTGCAGACACAGAGGGTTGGGTAAGGTTTTGAGAATCCGGTGAGGGGTCTGAATTCTCGACACAAATAGAAACTATTTATCGAGATCGGTGTTGCGGTGTGTCAGACTGACACAAAACAATAGCGATTGCCACGCTGCGCGCCCCCATAGGGCACGTGATCGAGGCTTATCCTGCTGGACATCATATGACGCCCAGTCAGGATAACTGAACCACTTCCCGGCCTTCATTTTGCTATAGGACGGGTGGGAAGTGGTTAAAAGCCTTCACAGGTCATCAGGTTAAAGGTAACTCTGAATAATGGGCCTAGAGTGCAGGGGTCAGGAATATATCATATACAGTGGTCAGGAGTATATCATATACAGAGGTCAGGAGTATATCATATACATGGGTCAGGAGTATATCATCTACAGAGGTCAGGAGTATATCATCTACAGGGGTCAGGAGTATATCATATACAGTATTCAGGAGTATATCCTATACAGAGGTCAGGAGTATATCATGCACAGGGGTCAGGAGTATATCATATACAGAGGTCAGGAGTATATCGTATACAGAGGTCAGGAGTATATCCTATACAGAGGTCAGGAGTATATCATATACAGGGGTCAGGAGTATATCATATACAGAGGTCAGGGTCTTCTACTGACATTAATTAGAGAGAAAAGTCTCTCCTGTACGGTTCTCTCCTTGACATATCGTAGAATGAAGCCGTATTGTTCTTTCAGTGTCATCATCCCGTGTTCTGTCCATTTCCACACCGACACCAACATCTCCTCCACCATCCCGCTGTATTTGTTGTCTCACCATGTTTCCAATGATGGAGATCCAGAGACTGACCGGAGTCTTCTTCTCCATGTCACCAGACCACCTCTTCCTCTAAAGGCAATAGAAAGATTGCTGGCGCAAGTGAAAATATATTATATTATAGTAGTGGGTGTGCCGCAATCAAGAAAGAAGGGTCAAGACACCTGATGGTGCCTGGTCCTTTAAGGAATGTGTGTGGTAAGTGGGGAGCGTAATCCAATTACCACACACACCTCTTCCTCTACTATTGGGGTGCTGGGCTTTTCTATGACTACTCGGGACCCCCAATCTCTTCTATAGGATTGTGAACATTTCTATCCTATTTATTAAGAAGCTGAAGAAGATGTCCATGATGTAGATGAGGGTCACATATAGTATGAGCAGCATCACCCTTCACTCTGTCACCAAGACCTAGTCTGGCAATGCCCAGAATGATACCAATTAGTCTCTGACCAATCTCACGGTTTGGATGGAATTTCTCCTTATATCAGTGGTCAGTGTAGTGATCCCTTACATTGGTGACCAATGGGAGAAGGAACCTCTTATATGTCATCAGTGGGAAGACTGCCCTCCTTACAGATCATTGATGTCAGTTGTTACTGAGAGACAGAAATTGTCCATTGCTCAAGGAACCCCTAGAACCCTTTGGAGGAACCCTGGCTGAGAAAGGCTGGACTAGGCAGTAATATATTTCTCTCCCCCTTGGTGGGAGTGGAGATGACCCATCTATAAGGATATACAATACATACACACACAGCACAAGGCCGTGTTCACCCTACGAGACGTTTCTCGGGGTTGCAGGTCCTCTGAGCCTCACAAGGTGGTGATTTTCTCACTTCTACTATAGAGACAGGAAACTCTATGGAAGACAGGAAATTATGTCAGGAACAGACAGGAAGTTCCGGGTGAGAGGTGAGTCGGGAGAAAGTAGCGAGGAGACATTGTTGGAATCGGCAGCAGAGGAGGTAATAAGATCTTATTTTCTATTTACACCCAGTAACCCCGTCATGTCCGTCCTCTTCCTCCATAGTCACTGTGACATCTTTTATCTCCAGCAGATGATAATATACACATATACCTCCCCGATTTGGAGGGACTGTCCCTCATCCACAACAAAGTCCCTCTTTCCTCCTTGTGTGTCCCTCATGTTGGTCTGATCTATATACATGTATATAAAATGCACTATTTATCTATCAAAAAGTTTTTTCCTGGTGCTAAACCTTCCATCCAATTTCTAAATTTTTCTGCTGCATTTGTAAATTCTAAAAGCCAATATAAAGGAATATTAGTGGTAAAAATGCACTTGTGGGTTTATTCAGGTTGTTTTTCTCCATTAAGGGGTGTGTCCTATGCCTCCATACTTTTGCTAATAGAAGTCCCTCATTCCCATCTCAGACAGTTGGGAGGTATGTACACATATATAGTGTGGAGTCGTACATTAACCCCTTCAGGGTCAGAACATTTCCCCACTTACGGGGCCGGAACATTCTCTTCATTTCGGAAATGCGTTTTTTTTTTCCAATCTAATTCAGCTTTTCCGTTTTATAATAACAGATTATACAATAATACGGGATGGAGGTTTTATTAAGAGGTGTATTTATAATTAGGGATGATAATTAGGGATGTAATCGGCTGAAACATATCGTCCCAAAATGGTGTTTTCAGCATATTGCCGAGAGAAAAAAAAGTGCAGATAATTGCACATATGCGGTGGCCGTGCATTCGGGGGTCCGCCCATTGCGGGGTGTCATCCTGATGGCTCAAGGTCCCATCCTCCCCTCCCTCCTCCTCTCCTTGCAGAGTGGTGATCTTCCTGTGTCAGGGAGCTGAATTGCTCGAGCCACAGTAACAAAGTCCCGCCTCCTGTGATAGACGGCACACTGATCCAATGCCAGGACAATTGAATCAGTGTGACGTGATCACTGGAGGCGGGACATTGTTTTTTTTTTTTTTTTTAAGATATTTTTATTGTATTTAAGACAAACCAACAAACAGAAAGAAACACAAAAAAACAACAATACCACCAGATAATCTGGTCATAAACAGTAGGCAATATGCTCAAACATAGAAAAATAAACAGATATCAGTGCAAAGATATAAAGTAGGCACAATGGTAAAAGGTTCAGGTATATTACCAGGGCATAGATCCCTGGGGCACGGCCCATCAATGGTCAATCAAGAGTCACAATCAGTGCTGGGAGAGGGTTAGAGGACTAGCCAACCATCTACCCCAAATTTTGTGGAAGGTTTTGCTCCGTTTCTGGAGTTCAAAAGTAACTTTGTGATGATAGGTGTAATTTGCCAAAATAGGCAGTTCTTGGGGTGGATTATGTTTGGGAGGCCTAGCGCCGATGAGATGAAAGCACCCACTTCCTCCCAGAAGTCCCGGAACTACTGGACATGACCAGAAGCAGTGTAGGAAATCGGCCTCCTGGCAAGAGCCACGGAAACAGGCAGCCGAGGGCAGGAGACCCATCCTGTGTAACCTAGCCGGAGTGAGGTGGGTTTGATGAAAAATTTTTACCTGTATGATGCGGTGCCGGGAAGCAATAACTGAAGTTTTATACATATCACTAAATTCTGACCAGTCCTCGTCTACCAGGGAGAGGTCCAGAGAGGTCCACTTTACCTGATCTTTGTGATACCCGGGGTTAAAGTCAGTCATTAGGCCTGCATAGTAGGTGGAGACAAGTTTAGTGGGGTCTGGCTGTCTGAGCAGTTTTTCCAACGGGGGCAGGTCGGTGGGATCGTCCAGGGAGCCAAACTGGGCACGGATAGCATGCCTGAGCTGGTAATAATAAAATAGGTACGATCTCGGTAGATCAAAGTCTAAACGTAGCTGAGAAAAAGATTTAAAGCCCTGAGCGTTGTACAGGTGGCATAAATATTTAACCCCCTTGGAGTACCAGCGATTGGGATCAGGAAGGGAGTACAGTTCCTGCAGATTAGGGTTAAACCACAGGGGGTTGTTGGGAGATTTCAGCCAGGTGTGTTTGGATACTTTTGTGACAATATAGAGGAAAGGGAAGTGGCAAGTAGAGAGGTGTCGGGGCGATCAGGGACCCGGCCTCTGTAGATAATATTATGTAGGGTTTCCAGGGAAGATGCGATGGCCCCCTCCGTGGAGGTACCGGCATTGGCCGGAACTGGGCACAGCCAATCATGGATGAGCACCAGCTGGGATGCCAAGTAATATAAGAAGAAGTTAGGAAATGCCAAGCCCGCCAAGTGCACTGATAACCGTAGTGTTTCAAGTGCTACCTTGGGGAAGCCAGAGGCGGGACATTGTTACTGCGGCCCAGGCAATTCAAATCCAGCTCCATGACACAGGAAGATCGCCGCTCTGATCCGGGCACAGGCAGGCTGTATCTGACAGGCACTGGTAGGCTGCATCCCACAGGCACTGCCTAGGCTGCATCTTATGGGCACAGGTAGGCTGCATCCCACAGCCACTGGCGAGGCTGCATTGATCTCTTGTATTATGTCAGCAGTCTCTGACAATCTCCTGTATCATGCCTGCTAGAGGTACACCGAATCGATATTTTGTAATACTATTAGCAGTGTGTTTAAGTAAGAGAGATGGTTAGAGACTGAGGACATGATACAGGAGATGGTTATAGACTGAGGACATGATACAGGAGATGTTTATAGACTGACATAATACAAGAGAAGGTTAGAGACTGTGGACATGATACAGGAGATGGTTAGAGACTGAGGACATGATACAAGAGAAGGTTAGAGACTGTGGACATGATACAGGAGATGGTCAGAGACTGAGGACATGATACAGGAGATGGTTAGAGACTGAGGACATGATACAAGAGATGGTTAGAGACTGAGGACATGCTCCAGGAGATGGTCAGAGACTGCCCAGGGTACAGAGTGCAGTGGTCAGAACAGGCTTTCTCCGGGTCTTCTACTGACATTAATTAGAGAGAAAAGTCTCTCCTGTACGGTTCTCTCCTTGACATATCGTAGAATGAAGCCGTATTGTTCTTTCAGTGTCATCATCCCGTGTTCTGTCCATTTCCACACCGACACAATGTGATAAGTAAATTAATTAGTTCACTATGTGAAGTAAATGTAACTACTTAAAGTGCCAAGCAGCTCCTCTGAAACAAAATATATGACAGTATATTGTGCAATAGGATAAAAATGTGGAAGAGGGCGCTAGTGTGAATATTTCCTAGCAATTGGGACACCCTCGCTAGGAGGATCCCAAATGGCAGGGTGATAATAATAAAATATGAATCCAACATTGACTATATCTCTAACTAGATATGTCCGGTGAGAACACACAAATTACAAATTCAGTGAAATAATTAGATGCAACAAACTGATATCTAGATATAAAAATAAAAAATGAAAAATGATGAAAAGTGAAACCAATTGTTGTGCAAAGGATTGTTATGTGTCTCTTGATTGACACAATGAATAAACACAGTTCATAAGAGATCGCCTTCACAGGATACTTCAATTAGTGTTCATGCCATCAATCCTGGTGATACTGCAGCCACCACCATCTATTAAACCTTCACCCGATGTGCTCTTACAAGGGAATGCGCTTACCAGATTTTGTGGACCACTTTAGTGAAAAAGTAGGTCTGCAAGGCTGAACAGGTTAAGTGCCTGTACACTATTCACCACACGTTAGGACTGCCACGATAACTGAACCAATGGTATCCCAGAATTCCATCCACAAAAAAACAGAAGAAATCTATAGTGCATTACCGCTTTAATACAACATCTTAACAAACAAGCTGATTGGCCCCTTACTTGTGTAGGTGCCTGCCCGGCACTAGGACTGCATGCGTAGCATCCACTGCATCCACGTCATCGGGATTGACGTGGATTCCACGAAACATATGTCGGCGGCTAGTCTGACATTTCCGTTCCTCAGCTGATCCCGCTCTGATCCCGCTCTGCAGAGACGATTTGGACATCTGAACACACGGCGACCTGTGAGATTCAGACAGAGTGCCCTAAGCTACGCATGCAGACCTAGTGCCGGGCAGGCACCTACACAAGTAAGGGGCCAATCAGCTTGTTTGTTAAGATGTTGTATTAAAGATTTCTTCTGCCTTTTGTCTGCATAGATATCTATATACACACACACACACACACACACACACACATATATATATATATATAAGTCTACCTGCATTAAAATGTTAAAATGCTATTAAAGTCATTTTTATATAATTTTTTATTTATTAGTAAAAATAATTCTAACCCCTAAAATATGTTTTTACCCATGGACTGTTCTATTACAGTTATACAGGGTTTATATTTGTATACTTTATTAAAAAAAAAATGTAATGATTATAAATGTATTTTTCATTGATATGAATGGTGTATAGCTATTTACTATACACCATTCACATGTAAATAGGCACATGTATGAGCTTTAAATATTGATAAAAACAATGTTTTTTAATAATTCGGTTAATGTATATTGTTTGGTGGGAATGTAACTTTTTTATTTTATTAACCACTTCAATTCCGGGCTTTAATACCCACCTCCATACCGGGCCTATTCTGGCACTTCTCTCCTACATGTACAAATCATCATTCTTTTGCTAGAAAATTACTCAGAGCCCCCAAACATTATGTATGTTTTTTTAGCAGACACCCTAGGGAATAAAATGGCGGTCATTGCAACTTTTTATCTTGCACCGTATTTGCGCAATAATTTTTCAAACGGCTTTTTTTTTGTAAAAAAAATGGTTTCATAAATTAGAAAATAACAAAACAGTAACGTTAGCCCATTTTTTTGGTAAAATATGAAAGATGAGGTTACGCCAAGTAAATAGATACCTAACATGCCATGCTTTAAAATTGCGTACACTCATGGAATGGCGCCAAACCTCGTTACTTAAAAATCTCCATAGGCGACACTTTAACATTTTTACAGGTTACCAGTTTAGAGTTACAGAGGAGGTCTAGTGCTAGAATTGTTGCACACGCTCTGACGCACGCGGCGACACCTCACATGTGTGGTTTGAACGACGTTTACATACGTGGGTGGGGTCAATAAGACCTTCCCCTCCCCCCACATCTCTCCTCCAGGCTGGAAAGAATGAGATTGTGAAAAAAAATTCACAGATCTCATTCAAACTAGCCGCAATTGCGGTTTGTTTACTTACGGGGACCTGGGCGTGACGTCATCACATCGCGCCCGGGCCTCTGACAGTCATAGAGATGACTGGTGACCATCTGGTCACCAGTCATCTCTATGGTAAACATCCGTCAGATGGCGATCATCTCTCCGGGCCCCCCGATGGCACGGGAGAGCCCGGAGAAGCACCCCTCCCGCCGCCTGTAAGAACGATCTAGCGGCGGAACCGCCGCTATGATCATTCTTACGGTGCGCAGGATCGCCGCCGCTAAAAAATGATATCTCAATGATGCCTCTGGGTGCAGGCATCATTGAGATATCCCCCCGCAAAGCCCAGGACGTCATATGGCGTCCACCCAGGATAGCAGGTCCCCGTTTTGGATGTCATATGATGGCGTGCGGGTATTAAGTGGTTAATATGTGGTGTATAATGTGTGCTGATTCGTGTTCAACTTTTTCTGTATTTTTCACTTCCTCATACTGTAATCCCGCTACATCACGCGAGATTACAGTGAGAGAAGCAGTTCTCAGGAGTTTCCAGCCGTTTGTAGATCGCTCCTCATCTCTTTTATCGAATTTGAACAATTAGGTCTCCCTACTAAGAAGGAGCCGCATATTCCCTCAAGAGTAAATACCAACAAGCCTACGCGTAATTACTCTAGACTATCCATTAAAGACTTTCAAACTCAGTTTTTAATTGCTATAAATAGCACTGTTTTCTATAAGACGATGATGTTTCCATTACAGTAGAGATTTTTAATCGTGTGATTACCAATGCACTTGATATTGTGTTGCCTTTAAGAAAATCTCAAATATTTAGAGCTGAGAAAGCTAACCCACTTTGGTTTACCCAACAAACAAGGGAACTGAAGTGGGCTTGCAGGGCTAGCTAAAGAAAATGGAGGAAGAACCCTACCCCAGAGTCCAAGGTGGCCTATAACACTAATTTAAAAATCTATAAATTAGGAATCGTCGAGGCTAAAAAGGTATTTTTTACCGGAAAAATTAAAAAGGCGAATAACTCGGCAGCAGAGCTTTTTCGGACCGCAAGAGCTCTTGCTAATCCGTCATGTACCCAAGCTCCCGAAGAAGTATTCATGGATAAGATTCAGAGTATTCGAGATAATATTGAAAACATTAATTGCTCTGAGTCTATACCTGTGTATAGGGGCAATCGTTTTGACAGTTTTTCTCCTGTTACCCCCCTGGAGATAAAAATCATCCTCAAGTCTCTCAGGGCATCGTCCTCTGCGCTCGATCCCTGCATTGCACAGATGATGAAGGATGCCTGTGAGACCATGGCCCCTTTTATAGCAGACATTGTAAGCACATCTTTTTCATCTGGAGTGGTGCCAAGTATTCCAAAGCAGGCGGTGATTATACCACTGCTGAAGAAATCGAACTTTCCGCGCTCCGTGCTCAGTAACAATCGACCTATTTCCAGCTTACCGTTCCTTGCTAAGATCATGGAAAGAGCAGCGGTATGGCAGTATCAGCCTCACTTGGAATCTAACAACATCTTTGATGACCTCCAGTCAGGATTCCGACCTGGCAGAGGCCCTGAAACGGCCTTGGTTAACCTCCTGAGGCCCGCGCTATAGCCGAATGACGGCTACAGCGCAGACCTGAAAATCCAAGTGGACGTCAATTGACGTCCGCTCCTTTGCTCGTTCCCCGTGCGCGCTCCCGAGCATGCAGCGGGGAACTTATGTGCTGGCCGTGTCCCTTGGACACAGCCAATCACAGATCTCCGTGAACGGCCAATCGGAGTGGCCGTTCGGTAGGCGATCTGTGCGGCCAATGAGAGATGATCTCATATGTAAACATATGAGATACTTTCTCATTGCCGGCTCTCACTGACAGCGGTGCTGTCAGGGAGAGAGGAGACCGATCTGTGTCTCTTGTACATACAGACACAGATCAGTCACCTCCCCCAGTCACCCCCCCTCCACCTACAGTTAGAACACTAAGCAGTATACACATTTAACCCCTTCCTTACCCCCTAGTGTTAACCCCTTCAATTCCAGTCACATTTATACAGTAATTAGTGCATATTTATAGCACTGATCGCAGTATAAATGTGAATGGTGCCAAAAGTGTCCGATGTACCGCCATAATGTCGCCGTCCCAATAAAAATCGCAGATCGCCGGCCATTACTAGTAAAAAAAAAAAAATAATAATAATTCTGTCCCCTATTTTGTAGGCGCTATAATTTTTCGCAAACCAGTCGCTTATTGCGATTTTTTTTTTTTTACCAAAAATATGTAGAAGAATACGTATCGGCCTAGACTGAAAAAAATGTTTTGTTTTTTTTTTTAAAAAGTTGGGATATTTATTATAGCAACAAGTAAAAAATATTGTATTTTTTTTCAAAATTGTCGTACTTTTTTGTTTATAGCGCAAAAAATAAAAACCGCAGAGGTGATCAAATACCACCAAAAAGAAAGCTCTACTTGTGGGGAAAAAAGGACGTCAATTTTGTTTGGGGGCCACGTCGCACGACCGCGCAATTGTCAGTTAAAGCGACGCAGTGCCGGAAGCTGAAATTTCACCTGGGCAGGAGGGGGGTATATGTGCCCAGTAAGCAAGTGGTTAAAGTCCAGGATGATCTCCTCTGGTCTTTGGATAGGAATGACACCTCGGCCTTAGTACTTCTGGATCTGTCTGCAGCCTTCGACACCATCGATCATACCAGACTGTTGGAAAGACTAGGGACTGTGGCTGGCACTGATGGTATTGCTTTGGCATGGATGGCCTCTTTTCTGCAGGAGAGAGTTCAGCGGGAAAGATTGGGACCGAATTACTCTGCTGATAGTTCTCTCTCCTGTGGGGTCCCTCAGGGTTCGGCATTATCGCCCATCCTGTTTAATATCTATATGAGACCATTGTTGTACATCATACGTCGCCATAACCTTCTCTTCCACGTCTATGCAGACGATACCCAGATATACTTCCGCCTTCCCAGGACCAACGAGAGGCAAGTGGATCTTGCCTCTTGTTTGGAGGAGATTAGAACCTGGATGGGAGCCAATTACCTCAAGCTTAATGGCTCCAAAACTGAAACTATGATCTTCAGTAACCATGATTGCCCTAGTAAGATGCTCGACTGGCCAGACTCCTTTAAACCGAGTCCGGCACCAGTCGCTAAGGTCAGGGACCTGGGGGTTATCCTTGATTCTAAGTTGGCATTGCGTAGCCAGGTGAATCAAGTGGTAAGTGTATGTCACTTCCACTTGAGACTCCTGAGATCTACGTTTCGCTTTATCGAGGACTCTGACAAAATCTCTATGGTCAATGCAATGGTTGGTAGTCAACTTGATTACTGCAATGCCCTGTATATGGGTGTGTCTAAGAACATCTTGCACAAGCTTCAGCTGGTGCCGAATGCCGCTGCCAGGCTACTCACGGGCGTGGTCCAGTACGATCACATCACTCCATCCCTACAGGCCTTGCACTGGCTGCCCGTGGCACAACGGCTCAGTTCAAGATGGGGTGTCTTGTGCATGGTCTTGGACCGGGCTATCTCAGAGAAAAATTCATCAGACATGTGCCTACTAGATCGCTGCGGTCTGAGAATTTGGCTTTGTTAAACATCCCCAAATTTGCTAAAAACAAATGCGGTGGGAGGACCCTGGAAGTTCAAAGAGCTCAGTTCTGGAACTCCTTGCCCCTTCACATAAGACTGGAAAATGATCTCCTAAAGTTTAGGAGATTGTTAAAAACATGGCTCTATATCCAGGCTTTCGGGGTGACTTAAATATTAAACATTCTAATAGCTCTAAATTTTATATATTTACCTTTGTATGTTTTATATTTTCTTGTTCGCTGATTGTTATTGTTTTATTGTCACTTGTTTGGTCGATGTAGTTTTTGCCCCTTTTCTGTTCTGTTTTCATCCCGCCAGCGCATCGAGGCACGTGTGTAAGACTGCGCTGTTGTTTTATAAGCATTTTAATAAATAAATAAATAACATGAGAATCGATCTACAAAGCTTCATAAACAGGCACTCAGAGGAGAGCGATCTCCCCTGAGAATGCCTAAGAACTGAATAGCGGTATTTTACCACACTTTCATAAAAGGACACCTATGAGACGTTTCTCTGGGCTGCAGTTCCTCTGATCTCCACAAGATGGTGATCTCACTTCTACCATAGAGAGAAGAAGTCTCTATGGAAGACAGGAAATGATGTCAGGGACAGACAGGAAGTTCTGGGTGAGAGGTGAGTCGGGAGAAAGTAGCGAGGAGACATTGTTGGAAGAAGCAGTAGAGGAGGTAATAAGATCTTATTTTCTATTTACACCCAGTAACCCCGTCATGTCTGTCCTCTTCCTCCATAGTCACTGTGACGTCTTTTATCTCCAGCAGATGATGATACTCACATATATAGTGTGGAAACCTAGATTAACCCCTTCAGGGTCAGAACATTTCCCCACATACAGGGCCGGAACACTCTCTTCATTTCAGTTTATACTAACGGATTATACGATAATACGGGTTGGGGGTTTTAGTTAGAGGTGGACTTATGAACACAACACAAGGGGTGTGTCTGGATGATGACTTTATCTTTGTAAGTATCAGGTGATGTCACTGTCTTTTTCCCTATGTAGGAGTATTTAGAAGGACACAAGGATCTCTACAGGGACGTCATGATGGACAATCAGCCGCCCCTCACATCACCGGGTAAGAGGAGACTTTATTGTAAAGGAGAGAGCAGTACGGAGGCTCCACCTAGATCCCCCATCATCTGATAAACACATAGAAAATGTATTCAGTCAGTGTGTGTGTTTCCTACAGATGGATCCAGTAATGGGAACCCACCAGAGAGATGTCCCCGTCCTCTGTATTCCCGGGATTCCACACAGGAAGGTCACACCATCATCAGGTAGATGAGGAACAATCACTGATAGTATCATTAGGATCTGTACATTAACTGCATTGTTACCATTGATGTCATTTTTATTCTATATTCAGAGTGGAAACCTGAGAGATCCTAAAGTTGAGGTGAAAGAAGAGATAAAAGAGGAGGATGATGGGGATGGGGTGATGGAGGAAGAACACACCATCCCCCACCATCATCAGGTAGATGAGGAACAATTATTGGTGGTTATGATTTATACACAAACATGTTTATTATAATGAATGTTTTATTATATATTCAGAGTGGAAACCTCAGGGATGATAATATTGTTATTAAAGAAGAGTATAAAGAGGAGGATGAGGAGTATGGAGTGATGGAGGAGTTTTCAGAAGGACACAAGGATATGATGGAGCCACCTAATACCAGGAACCCACCAGAGAGATGTCCCCGTCCTCTGTATTCCCGGGATTCCACACAGGAAGGTCACACCACCCCCCACTGTTACAAGGTCGGTGGGATGGAGCATCTAGAACATGGACTGGTGGAGATGATGTGTGGATTTTGTATGTAAGTTTATATCTTACAGATGATATTCTCTCTCATTCTCTTGGTTTAGAGTGGAGATCCAATCGATATAGAATTTGAGGTGAAATCAGAAGAAGAAGAAGAGACATATGTGAGGGATGATCAGCAGTCTATGGAGGAGGATGGAATAACGGGGACATTTATAGAGGAGGACACTCCTACAGAGATCAGCACAGGTGGGTCATTAACACTAAATCCATCCCTCCACCCATACTGCTCACTGATTGGTCCAGAGTAGGGCGGGGACTGGGTGATATCAGCCTGTAATCCCCTGGTCACTTTCCTGAGCTGTGTTCCCCATCCTGTATTCCTGTATTTCTCTCGGATAATCTTCCTTCTCTGTGCTGCAAACACAATTTATGTCTCTAGACTGGATTTATGGAGATTCTGGGGTTCAGCTGGCAGCAAAATGTTGATTTTCACCATAGGGTTTGCTTGACCTAGACACCTGGGGTATGTACCTTGGGTCTTCTGCCCCATGCCCGGGTCTAGTGAGATCTCTGACAGAACAATTCTCCCGGGTTACTTTCTTTGTTATTTGCTGGCTGTGCCGGGTGGAGGGATATGTCTGTATAGTCTCAGACCCAAGTCACTGAGTGCAGTCTCAGGAGATGGGAGGCAGCGGTGTGGGATCTCTGCAACTTGTCTCCAGTAATCATTTCACCCACCACTGATTACTGAATACCAATATCATGAGTCTTGACCCCTGCACTATATACTCTATGTTGTACATTACATACTCCTGACCCCTGCACTATATACTCTATGTTGTACATTACATACTCCTGACCCCTGCACTATATACTCTATGTTGTACATTACATACTCCTGACCCCTGCACTATATACTCTATGTTGTACATTACATACTCCTGACACTCGTCCTATAATCCCCTCATCACTGTCACTCCTATAAAAGACGGTTCTCGTTGTTTCCTCACTCTCTAAGGTCCATGAATAAAGAAATGATCTGGTAGGAGATCAGAGAAGCCATTTACTAGTTACCTTGAGGGGGGAATTGTAAGATCCTCAGAGACAAAGCTGCCTGATGTGGGCGGAGTCCTGGTTTAGGGGAACCAATCAGCTGATGTCTAGTAATAATCTTTGTATTTCTATTTTAGTAGATGGACGGGAGATGAGGAAAACCTCAGAGGATTGTCTCACTTTGTCTCCAGACTGTAAAGTAGAAGATGAGGACATCACACAGTATAGTCCAGGAGAAAACCCGACTACCTCAAATGTCCATCCGGCACCACACAGTGTAGATGGACCATCGTATTCCTCTTATCCTGAGGAACCTCAGACTGTGCGGGAGGATGCCGGACCATCGTATTCCTCTTATCCTGAGGAACCTCAGACTGTGCGGGACGGTGCTGTCTTTCCAACACATAAGAGGTTTCCATGTCCTGAGTGCGGAAAATGTTTTTCAATGAACTCCCAGCTTTCCACACACCAGAGATCTCACACGGGGGAGAAGCCTTTTTCCTGTTCTGAGTGCGGGAAATGTTTTTCACAGAAGGCCAATCTTTCCACACATCAGAGATTACACACAGGGGAGAAGCCTTTTTCAAGTTCTGATAGGTCCAGTCTTTCCACACATCAGAGATCTCACACGGGGGAGAAGCCTTTTTCCTGTTCTGAGTGTGGAAAATGTTTTTCAGTGAAGTCCGATCTTTCCACACATCAGAGAATACACACGGGGGAGAAGCCTTTTTCTTGTCCTGAGTGCGGGAAATGTTTTTCACAGAAGGCCAATCTTTCCACACATCAGAGATCACACACGGGGCTGAAGCCTTTTTCCTGTTCTGAGTGCGGAAAATGTTTTTCAGATAAGTCCAGTCTTTCCACACATCAGAGATCTCACACGGGGGAGAAGCCTTTTTCCTGTTCTGAGTGTGGGAAATGTTTTTCACAGAAGGCCAATCTTTCCACACATCAGAGATCTCACACGGGGGCAGTGGCGGTCTGTCCATAGGGGACGCCCGGGCGCCACCCCCCCTCCTGTAGGCACAAAAAAAATAATGTTTTTTTTAAATTGCCCCTTTAAGAAAAAAAAAATGTCCTTTAACAAAGTCAACTTAGGCGCCTGACACCAGTGCCCTTGGAAGCGCCACGTCAATGCAATCACGAGATTGCAGACATGGCGCTTCATTTGCGGGCTTTTTACCCGCCTTGCGGCGCATTGCAAAGCGCCGATTAGCTTCCCGTGCGTCCCTGGATCCACTATGGGCGCTGGGAGCATTCCTATAGCCGTTACTTGCGGGTTTCATCTTAGAGACGCAAAGTGGAAGTGACGTCACGTCGGCAGCTCTGTTCTTTGCACGGCCCGAGCGGAGCTGCGAAGAAGGTAAGAGAAGAGCTGGCCACCACCATGCCTCATGTACTATGCAGTATGCAGATATCTGGATCCAAATCATCCGAGAACACTGTGTGGAGCGAGGAAATCCCCAGCTACTGTATAACACCAGTGGGGGGAGGAACCAAGATCTTTCTGCCGGGTTCCCGGGGACACAGTTTGCAGTGCACTGAGGTGCTGTGTTATGGGAAGAGAATAGAGATGGATGACCAAGGCTGCCCGAGGTGTAAGACCGCCAAATACAGCAACCCCTCCCTGAAACTGTTGGTGGATGTGTGCGGACATACTCTGTAAGTGCAGACAGAATACTTTTACTGAGAGCACTGTCATCTATGCTGTGCTGTGTGCACAGGGGTCCCTGACATCCATGCTGTGCTGTGTGCACAGGGGCCCCTGACATCTATGCTGTGTTGTGTACACAGGGGTCCCTGACATCCATGCTGTGCTGTGTGCACAGGGGCCCCTGACATCCATTCTGCACTGTGTACACGGGGGACCCCTGGCATTCTGCACTGTGTACAAGGGGGGGGCCCCTGGCATTCTGCACTGTGTACACGGGGGGGCCCTGGCATTTAAAAAAGAAAATATGTTTTAAAGGTGAACTTATTCTTTACTCACTTACTGCAAATCGCTGTAGCTATACGTCATTATTTTGACCCTAAATACCATTGTTATGGCAGCAGCTAGCTTTTTTCGTTTGTTTGCGCCCCCCCCCCCCCCCCAAATGTTAAGCACCAGCCACCACTGCACGGGGGAGAAGCCATATTCCTGTCCCGAGTGAGGGAATTGTTCCTCACTGAAGTCCTGTCTTCCTGTACATCAGGGATCTCACACAACCCTCGAGGTGTATTAGTGAGTGCGGGAAATGTCTTGTATAGGAATGTTGCTGGACATCACAGGTCTCATGTGGGGAAGAAGCACACCCTGATATACACCTCAGATATACTCCATGGCTGATCTTCATCATGTAAGAAACACTTCATAAGGAGATCAGAGATCACCAAAGACATGGATGAAGTGTTGTACCGTGTTGGCCATTAATAGCAGGATAAAAATAAAAATGGAGTCATTCCCTCTCATTGGCTGAGTACATTTTGTGGTGGAAGATTTCACAGACATTTAGGGATCTATTATAAAACAAATTGTAGAATGAATGTGACACGCGTTCCTCCAATCATGACAAATATTGGATCATTGGCTCCATCTAGTGGCAAAAATCTGCCCCTGTGGTATTAATGCCGACCATTGATGTAAAACAGAAAATATCACATTTGGCCATTAGATGGCGCTAAGTAGCATAGAAATTATCTCCATCTAGTGGCCAAATGCAATCATTTCTATTGTAAATGAATGGAAACCGTTCGACCAGCACAGCAAATATCCTAATAACATTCATCTTTCCCCCATTCACACAGAAGGAATGTACATGGACTTTCCCCGGGGGAATTGCTATGCACATATTTTATTAGCTTTAATGTGTGAGCACAGCAGAGTGATCCCATCTAGCTCACATTAACCCTTTCACTGTCAGATGTTTTTGCACATTTAGGACCTGAAGATTAAATACAACCTCCAAACATATATTACCTGATAGCAGAGGCCCTGGAGAATAAAATGGTGGTGATTGTTAAGGAGAAATTTGTGTACGAGGAACACCTTAATATCCGGGTTTATTTTCTCCTTTCCCCCCATTTTCTATGGTGTTCTACAATACTTTGTTACAATACACAACGTGTTACATTATTGTATTGTATGACTCTGCCTCCACATTCCAGACAAGTCATTTTCCTGACCAATTGCATTTCTACCTTTTTACTATTTCCTGATTCTATGACTGTAATCTGTTTAAAAGTAAAATTATAATAAAAAAATGTATTGAAGAGAAAAAAAGCTGTGTGTGTGGGTGGTGTAAGGCTTGCTTGAGTTCCCCCATAATATCAATGCATTGTAAGGCTTGCTAGAGTTCCCCCATAATATCAATGCATTGTAAGGCTTGCTAGAGTTCCCCCATAATATCAATGCTTGTAGAGATGTATCCTTTAACCCAGAACCGTTGGGATTAATTACACAGAAGCTAGAAACAGCCTTGCAATATGTTATTGTGTACGTGCAATAGAACAAGTACATCTTGCATAACAAGATAGGGCATGCGGTAGAACAAGTTTTAGCTGGTTACACGCTCAGGAATGTTGTATAATTGTGACTTACTGTATTACTTGTATAAACAAATTACTTTACTATGATTGGCTGAACCAAGGGCGTTCCTTTTCTTGTATGTTTTGAATAAGTGCAGTGCCCACGAGGAATAAAATTGTAGTTTTTGATTCACCATATCCCTGCGTGTGTCTTGACTAACCGATGCATCAGAGAGTCTCCATACATCCAGAAGTCCTGAAGCCCGGGTCCAGTTGAACCACCAACCTCACAGGTGGAATGACAACAATTGCTGGTGGTGTTGTCACCTGTCACAGCCGTCACACCTGGTTTCCCGGCCAATGCACCAGATAGATGTTGCAGCAAAACGGCTCTTTGAGTTCTGGGAAACCAGGAATGGACTCCGGACACAGACTCCAGGAAAACAAACCTTTTATTTCACCAGGGAAATGACCCAGAACCGACTTTGTGCTTCTGTGATTCCGACCTAACTCGTTCTTGCAGCCGGTCTATAATCTCTCGGTCAAATGTTCCCTTTGGCCCATAACAGGGCCAATCTTTTTTTTTTTTTTTAATTCTTTATTTTATATCTTTTTCTTTCTCTTCTCAAAAGCTCATACAGAAATCGGTACAACATTAGACACCTAGGCATTCAAATTTACATATACAGTTTAGGTATTACCTTCACCTTATTCCTCTAACCCAGATCCCCACATTCTTAATTCCCTGTCTGTCATGATATTATGTATAGCCCTACCATTATAACCCCCCCTTCCCCCCATCCCCAAAGAAAATCCCCCAAAAACCCTAAAACAAAAAATAAAAGAAGTAGAAGATGGGGGAAAACCCCCCCTTCCCCTTAATATCGTTGAGAGGCCCCACCTGATATCCCAAATCAAAAAGTAGAGATCTCATCTGTTCCTGACGTTGGAGCTCCAATTGTTTGGTTCCCGAGTCCGATTCGAGACAGGGTGGTCCTGGAGCAGACAATTGAGATGTAGCGTGGTCTCCCAGACAATTGGTCTGGGGGGGTCGCCAGAGACAATGCGGCAACTCAAGAGGCTGTCTCCAGCAGGCCAGTCACCGTGGGTCTGGTGGAATGCCACCTGCCACACCTGGTTTCCTGGCCAGTGTACCAGAGAAATGTTGTAGCAAAACTGCTTTTTGATTTCTGAGAAATCAGGAATGGACTTTGGACACGGACTCCTGGAAAACAAACCTTTTATTACACCAGGGAAATGACTTTGCACCGACTCCTGCCAGAATGCCAAGTGGGCTCTTATAGGTGTTTACAACGTATATACACTGCTCAAAAAAATGAAAGGAACACTTTGAAAACACATCAGATCTCAACAGGGAAAAATATCATGTTGGATGTCTATACTGGTATGGACTGGGAAATGTGTTAGGATCTATACTGGTATGGACTGGGTAATATGTTGGGATCTATACTGGTATGGACTGGGTAATGTGTTAGGATCTATACTGGTATGGACTGGGTAGTGTGTTTGGATCTATACTGGTATGGACTGGGTAATGTGTTTGGATCTATACTGGTATGGACTGGGTAATGTGTTGGGATCTATACTGGTATGGACTGGGTAATGTGTTAGGATCTATACTGGTATGGACTGGGTAATGTGTTTGGATCTATACTGGTATGGACTGGTAATGTGTTTGGATCTATACTGGTATGGACTGGGTAATGTGTTGGGATCTATACTGGTATGGACTGGGTAATGTGTAAGGATCTATACTGGTATGCAGTGGCGGCTGGTGGCGGCTCTCCTCTACTCTCGTCTGTCAGATGCGAGTGAGGAAATGTCAATAAATGTATCTTCCTGTATACACTGTGATCAGCCGTGATTGGTCACAGCTGATCACGTGGTAAGGAGCCTCTATCAGAAACTCTTTATCGAGATCGGTGTTGCGGTGTGTCAGATTGACACACAACAATAGCGATTGCCACGCTGCGCGCCCCTATAGGGCACATGATCGAGGCTTATCCTACAGGACATCATATGACACCCAGTCAGGATAACTGAACCACTTCCCGGCCGTCATTTTGCTATAAGACAGGTGGGAAGTGGTTAAAAGTCTTCACAGGTCATCAGCTTAAAGGTAACTCTGAATAATGGGCCTAGAGTGCAGGGGTCAGAAGTATAACATATACAGAGGTCAGGAGTATATCATATACAGTGGCCAGGAGTATATCATATACAGTGATCAGGAGTATATCATATACAGGGGTCAGGAGTATATCATATACAGGGATCAGGAGTATATCATATACAGAGGTCAGGAGAATATCATATACAGGGGTCAGGAGTATATCATATACAGTGATCAGGAGTATATCATATACAGAGGTCAGGAGTATATCATATACAAAGGTCAGGAGTATATCATATACAGTGATCAGGAGTATATCATATACAGAGGTCAGGAGTATATCATATACATGGGTCCGGAGTATATCATATACAGAGGTCAGGAGTATATCATATACAGAGGTCAGGAGTATATCATATACAGTGATCAGGAGTATATCATATACAGAGGTCAGGAGTATATCATATACAGGGGTCAGGAGTATATCATATACAGAGGTCAGGAGTATATCATATACAGGGGTCAGGAGTATATCATATACAGGGGTCAGGAGTATATCATATACAGTGGTCAGGAGTATATCATATACAGAGGTCAGGAGTATATCATATACAGTGGTCAGGAGTATACCATATAAAGGAGTCAGGAGTATATCATATACAGGGGTCAGGAGTATATCATATACAGAGGTCAGGAGTATATCATATACAGGGGTCAGGAGTATATCATATACAGTGATCAGGAGTATATCATATACAGTGGTCAGGAGTATATCATATACAGAGGTCAGGAGTATATCATATACAGGGGTCAGGAGTATATCATATACAGTGATCAGTGTCTTCTACTGACATTAGAGAGAAAATTCTCTCCTGTACGGTTCTCTCCTTGACATATCGTAGAATGATGCCGTATTGTTCTTTCAGTGTCATCATCCCGTGTTCTGTCCATTTCCACACCGACACCAACATCTCCTCCACCATCCCGCTGTATTTGTTGTCTCACCATGTTTCCAATGATGGAGATCCAGAGACTGACCGGAGTCTTCTTCTCCATGTCACCAGACCACCTCTTCCTCTACTATTGGGGTGCTGGGCCTTTCTATGACTACTCAGGAACCCCAACCTCTTCTATAGGATTGTGAAGATTTCTATCCTTTTTACTAAGAAGCTGACGAAGATGCCCATGATGTAGATGAGGGTCACATATAGTATGAGCAGCATCACCCTTCTCTCTGTCACCAAGACCTAGTCTGGCAATGCCCAGAATGTTACCAATTCGTCTCTGACCAATCTCACGGTTTGGATGGAATTTCTCCTTATATCAGTGGTCAGTGTAGTGAGCCCTTACATTGGTGACCAATGGGAGAAGGAATCTCTTATATGTCATCATTGGGAAGACTGCCCTCCTTACAGATCATTGATGTCAATTGTTACTGAGAGACAGAAATTGTCCATTGCTCAAGGAACCCCTAGAACCCTTTGGAGGATCCCTGGCTGAGAAAGTCTGGACTAGGCAGTAATATATTTCTATCCCCCTTGGTGGGAGTGGAGATGACCCATCTATAAGGATATACAGTATATACACACACAGCACAAGGCCGTGTTCAGACTACGAGATGGTTCTTGTGGCTGCAGTTCCTCTGAAATCCACAAGGTGGCGATCGTCTCACTTCTACCATAGAGAGAAGAAGTCTCTATGGAAGACCGGAAGGGATGTCATGTACAGACAGGAAGTTCCGGGTGAGAGGGGAGTCAGGAAGAAGTAGAGAGAAGACGTTGCTGGAAGAGGCAGCAGAGGAGGTAATAAGATCTTCTCTTCTATTTACACCCAGTAACCCCGTCATGTCCGTCCTCTTCCTCCATAGTCACTGTGACGTCTTTTATCTCCAGCAGATGATGATACACACATATATAGTGTGGAGACCTAGATTAACCCCTTCAGGGTTTAGAACATTCCCCCACTTACAAGGCCGGAACATTCTCTTCATTTCAGTTTATACTAATGGATTATACCAGGGCTCAAAATTTCAAGTCCTGAGCCACTAGCCAGGCCTTAAGAGTTACTCGCCACTAGTTGCCCCAACCAACACCTCCCCTGCCCCACCCCTAAGTCCACCCCTAAACACGACCTTGGAAATTATCTCATGAGATTACACTGTTAAATATTTTAAACAGAATTACGTTCCAAAAATAAATATTAACAAATGTAACATGTAAAAAGGGGGGAACTAATGCGCAAATCCACCTAACCACGGGCAACTAGGCTAAAATATAATACATTGAAATACAACTAATAAGCAGCAGCCACGACTAATAGTGCTCACGCACTGACAATATATGAAACAAGGGTGGATGTAGTGGCGCTTACCAAAATCATTAATAAACAAATCCTGATAGTAAAAAAAGTATTCCACACAGCAAATATATGAATCCAAATGGCTAATGGGTCAAGCCGCCACCTGCTGTGGGTGTGTAAATGTTCCACTCAAAATGACGTCAAGGAATACCACCCAACACTAAGAATTAGTGTGGAAGGTATTAAGAGTGGTGAATAATGAATCCCTAATAAGGTAACCAACTATGCCAACCTCAGCACAATGAAGATGTACAATCACCATAAATGATGATAATAATAATTAATAATGCAATCGAATACGTGAAAATCCAAACAGTGCTTCATCCAATTTAAAGGTGCATAGTGCAAAAATAAGTATGATACTGAACAAATGTTCCATAAATGCAAAAATGTGTAGAAAAAAATCCTAAAACATAATTAATTAATAAATATTAAAAATCAATATCATGCGCAAGTGGGCATGCCCAAAATAAAAAGTGTAAAAAAATTGAATAATGATTCCAAATAATCAATGGGAATCATAGTGCAGTGTTCCAATGTGTCCGGTGCACAAACCGTGCAAAGATGATAAAAAATAAAGTCCAAAGAAATTCCAATCAATAATAATTCTAAAGTGAAAACAGTGCTCCAATCAATCCTTCAGTGCTTGATGTTGATCATGCATAAGTGCTTGTAAATAACACCGTCAAGGCTTCCCACAGTGTCTGGCAGATAGTGTGTTCCAGCCCCTTACCTTAGGAGGGCTTTAAATAAAGCCTGTGTATATATGATCCCACAGCCAGCAGCTGGTCACATTTTCTTAAGCAGCGCAGTATATCCACAAATTTGTTTCCACCGTTTTCTCTTGACCACATATTGCAGCAGCTTACTATATATTTTATTATATATTTTGATAATGGATGTTTTTGAATACCGAGCTTCTCGGACGGTTAATACGGATGGAGTCTTTACGGATTCAGGTAGTGATACTGAACTGAGTGGTACGTTCCTACGTCTGAAAAACATCATGACGTCAGAACTGCACACTCAGTGGGACATCATCTTTCTTAACCAATACATTTCTGAGGGCATGGTCCCCAGGAGCCTACGTTGGGAGATCAATCCCCAACAAGGTGATACGGACATAGAGTCTTGGTACAAATATTTTAATGATGTGGGTACCAACTTCCTCGGTTTCCTTATATCGAGGAAGAAAGCTAGACTTCTATCCCTGGATAAGGAGATTAAGGAACTTAGAGACAAGCTTCTTTTATATAAGAACTCTATAGAGCGGAGATATGCAATTAGCGGACCTCCAGCTGTTGCAGAACTACAATTCCCATGAGACATAGCAAGACTCTGACAGCCACAAGCATGACACCAGAGTCAGAGGCATGATGGGACTTGTAGTTTTGCAACATCTGGAGGTCCGCTAATTGCATATCCCTGCTATAGAGTATAACTCACTTTCCTCTAGTCTTCAAAACCATCTCGAAAGAAAGGATAAGGAACAACATGCCAAAAAACACAAAAAATACTCTCGTGATGTAGGCGACTACAAATCCAGAATGTTTTTTAAGTGGCAGAAATCCTTTACATCCGGCACTCCCATGGACACTGTTCCGGCCGTTATGATAGGACATACAGCCACTCCTCCTACCTCTTTGCCTACTATTGTAGCTGGGTCCACTTCATCCATGGGACCCAATGCATTCCCTTTATCCCAAAGGTTACAGCCAGCGCCTTCAACCCCAAGTGGTCAATCTCGGGGCCGAGGCAATAATAGAGGTAAAAAGGGGGGTAGAGGTCACTCTAGGGGTACTTCCCAAAATACAGGATCTTATCATTATTATCCTGACCAAGGGAGGTATCCTCCTGGCACTTCTTCAGCTCCTTATGAAGACCGTTATGAGAATTATCATCATTCTCATAGCACCCCCTCACTTCCTGTGCACAATAGGTTCTCTCCTCTTAGAGATTCTCGTTCATACGATCAATACCACACGAGAGATGATTATGCACAGTCCCCATACCAACATAATCAACGGGACTTCCATGGGGGGCGGGGTTTTCACGAGGATCATCCTCCTCGCAGAAAAAATCCAAACCCAAGAGAGGATGTAGAGGAGGACATAGGGTACAGAAAAGAAAAGAGAAGAAAGGTATAAGCGGTCAGGGTATTTTTAATTTAAGTACGGTCATACTCACCCCCGCTGAACAATCAGTTTTGGATAAGGGCCTTAAGTTTGCCCCCCCGAAAAAATTAAATAAGGTTAACACATTCATTGATCTTCAAAAATATGTTAGGAAGATCAATATACAGAGATATATGATATCCAACACACATCAATTTGAAGATCGAGCTGCGACTTCAGGCACAGTTCATTCTGGGCTGGCGAATCTGTCATTATTTAATCCGCCTGTCCCTGTTGCTCCGGCTGTAAAGGTTTTTAAGGACTTGGTCTTGAAGGACCTATTGCAGCTGACTGTGAAGAGATCCCAACCCCAACCCTTGTCGTCCGCTGGACTCAAATCATTATGTGACAACAAGGACTTGGTCATACACCCGGCCGACAAGGGTTGTGATCCTTGACAAGGCACAATACGAAACAGAAATGTTCCGTATTTTAAACGAACCGGATACATATGTGGAGATAGCGAATAACCCCACAAATGTATACAAAAAGCAACTCCAAATTTTGGTTACTAAAGGTATTGATTTAAAAATCCTTAACAACAAAGAAAGTGCATATTTGATCCCCAAAGTCCCCCGAATTCCTACGATTTATTTTCTGCCGAAAATACACAAAAATTTTACACACCCGCCAGGCCGACCTATCGTGAGTGGTCTCAACTCAATCACTTCACATATAGGTCGGTATATCGATTATTATCTCCAACCTATTGTAAAGAAGATGCCTTCATATTTGAAGGATACAGGCGATACTATTCGCCTTCTTGAAAATTTGACGATAGAGGAGGGCTATATTTTGGCTACGGCGGACGTAGCCTCATTATATACCAATATACCACACGAGTTGGGAATTAAGGCAGTTCAATATTATTTGGACAAAGAACACTCACTGGCTCAATTTCAATGCGATTATTTGATGGAACTACTCGAGTTTGCTACAAAAAAGAACTACTTTTGGTTCAATCAGAAGTATTATCTACAAAAATGCGGAGTTGCCATGGGGGCCAAATTTTCCCCCAGTTTGGCCAATCTATTCATGGCCAAATGGGAGGAGGATGTCGTCTATGCACTAGGCGACCCATCCTTGGTCGTCTGGGCCAGATACATAGACGACATCCTCCTCCTATGGAAGGGCACTCCAGAATCACTTTATGCATTTTTTGAGCTACTCAACTCCAATGATCAGGGCATCTCTTTAACGTACGAGTCCAGTACCAGTAATGTCCATTTTTTAGATTTAGAAATATCATTAGTTGACTGCCAATTCAAATTTAAGACCCATTTTAAATCCACAGATCGTAATGGGTATATCCCCAAGGGAAGTTGCCACCACCCATCCTGGCTTCGCTCCGTTCCTCGGAGCCAATTTCTTCGGCTTTGCAGAAATTGTAGCGACAATGACACATATCTGGCTCAAGCTGATTTGTTAAAGTTGCAGTTTTTGGATAAGGGTTATGCGGCTAATGAGGTTGATAACGAAATCCAACGTGTATTATCACTTAGCAGAAAGTCACTAATATCGGTTAAACCAAAATGTGAACCGGATGCTGGGTTTAAATTCGCCATGCTTACCTCCTATTCAATGCAATATAGACAGATCCAAGGCATAATCAATAGGCATTGGAATGTCTTAAGAGGAGATAATGTTCTGGGTCCACTACTACCTGACCGGGCAAAGGTGATATTCAAAGGTGTCCCTTCTTTACAAAGTCTTGTTGCCCCCAATGTCATCAATCCGCCTATAAAGAGTTCTTTTTTCCACAATATGATAGGTTTCTACCCATGTAAGAAATGCCAAGTTTGCCAGCACAATGCGCTGGGAAAGCGCAAAATCGCCCAATTTGCATCTACGGTTACATCTAGACAATATAGTATTAAATCTTTTTGCACTTGCGAAACCAACTACATTGTTTATTTAATTACTTGCCCTTGTGGCAAGCAATACGTAGGGCGGACCATACGCACATTTGCGATTAGGGTGGGAGAACACATTGCCCTCATCAAAGGGGGTGACACCAAACACCCAGTCCCTAGGCATTACAAACATTTCCATCACAGAGATCCAACTGGGACACAATTTACCATCATAGATAAATATACGCCCCCTTGGAGAGGCGGCGCTATGACGAGAGGGGTATCACGCTTGGAAACTTATTGGATCTTTGAGCTCCAAACTTATGTCCCCCTTGGAATGAATGTCGAGTGGGACATTAATTCTTTTATTAATCAGTCGTAGGAATTCCTCTTTTCTTTTTTTCTTTTTTTCTCCCTCTTTTTCTTTTTTCCTTTTTGTTGGAATATGCACTTATATACCGAATTTGATTATGTGACATATAAAATTGTGAGTGGTGTCTTGTTTCACATACTTACAGCACTCACTGTCTCGGTTTTTAAACTTTTTACATTTTTTGTTTTTTATATACCATTATTGCTTAGCAATAAATGAGTTTGCATCCATTCATAATTTTATGCGCGGTATGCTCCTGTAGAAAACAACCTTATGTAAGTTATAATATACAGATTTACACTTTATATGCATGTCTATTTAACCAGTTATGCATATTATATATGTGCGACATGCATGTCAGTTTTCTTTGTATTATTGGTACTGAGACAATTGTTTCGCGTTTTTCATAATTTTTTATTTTTATTATTCATTTTCGATTCTAATTTCAAAACTTGAGTCTGAAATGACATGTAAAAGTAACAGTCCTTCTTGCCTCCCATTTTTCCGTTTCTCCCCTTAATTGCCTGATGTTTCAAGTGGTGTCCTTATCGTGCACCATGGTGTATTGCGGTCCCGCACTGTAATCAGTGATGCTATGGGCTTCCGTTCACCCTATTAGAATTTATCCAGACGAGCGGTGTCATTTGACACACTTCCTACTCGTCTGGTTTTTTCATCTGGAGCGCATGGCGCCCGGAAGTGACGTCTATACCATCCGGTCCTATTGGATGTTGACGTCGCAGACGAGGCGTGGAACGCACGTCTGGAGCGCACGCCGCGTTCCCTCAGCGCTTTGCCGCAATATGAACCCCACTACATGTGTCTCTCCTTTGTGAGGACACATGTCTTATTAGTTATATGATTTACAGGTGCCGATGTGGCCTCAGAACGAGGCGTGGAACACACGCCGTCCAGCCATGCTTCTGATTAGGAAGCACTCAACAGGAGACATGCTGCAGGTGGTGAGACAGGACATCACAATTTGATTGGAGGTATGGACATTATGTTTGTTATATATTCTAGGGGGCTTCAGTGGAGAGGCACCCCAGATGATGTGTTTTTAACACGAAACGTTGGGCCGTCTCCACTGCCGCCTCAAACTTATTTTACCATGCGATTTTAAATCAGGATACATGTGAGTGTACTTGACTTTTACTTTTGATTAAACTACATAGTTTTTTACTGGATTACGCTATGTGGCTATCTTTCTTCTCTTGTATCTTTTGAATACCCGGCTCACTACGGAGCTCTATGGATCAAAGGCTTTATCTGTGTATTGGTATATCTGAATTGACAGCTGAACCTGGATTCTGGATATCTGTACTACCTGATTCCATGTACTAGATTTAGTACTACAAGCACATTTTGACTTGCAGTGACATATGTCAGCTGAAGTCCACCAACTCTGGTAAGCCTTCACTCATCCGTATAGGTGGTGGTGATTATTCACACTTTGAATATTTAATTTTGGAACATCATCAGGATTTCCTCATCTTACTCACGTGGTGATTCGTTTATATGGACTTTATTCATTGGACTTTCTTTATTTATTTTATTATCAATTTCCATTCAGGAATTTATACATGATTGTATTACCACTATATATTCTTTGCAGGATTGTTAATGGTTTTGTTATTCACATTTTGATATTTTAACCATAGCGTTACACATTTCTTTCCCACAGCCTGCTGATTCACTCCCATACACCACGGCTTCATACGGGTTAGAACGATGTCTCTCCAATGAAAAATAAAGGAAGGGAAGCCTGCGGCCGCGAGCGGATGACGTCACCAGCAGCTCTCCACGTCCTCACCTAGTGACGTCATCCGCTCGCGGCCGCAGAGCGGAGACACAAGGATACTACACGCTGTTTACTCTCAGCTGTTTGTGAGTGTTATTTTGCTTTTTATTGAATAAATCATAAAGATTTTATGCTATGGAGGCTTCCCTTCCTTTATTTTTCATTGGAGAGACATCGTTCTAACCCGTATGAAGCCGTGGTGTATGGGAGTGAATCAGCAGGCTGGCTGTGGGATCATATATACACAGGCTTTATTTAAAGCCCTCCTAAGGTAAGGGTCTGGAACACACTATCTGCCAGACACTGTGGGAAGCCTTGATGGTGTTATTTACAAGCACTTATGCATGATCAACATCAAGCACTGAAGGATTGATTGGAGCACTGTTTTCACTTTAGAATTATTATTGATTGGAATTTCTTTGGACTTTATTTTTTATCATCTTTGCACGGTTTGTGCACCGGACACATTGGAACACTGCACTATGATTCCCATTGATTATTTGGAATCATTATTCAATTTTTTTACACTTTTTATTTTGGGCATGCCCACTTGCGCATGATATTGATTTTTAATATTTTATTATTATAATATGTTTTAGGATTTTTTTCTACACACTTCTGCATTTATGGAACATTTGTTCAGTATCATACTTATTTTTGCACTATGCACCTTTAAATTGGATGAAGCACTGTTTGGATTTTCACTATCATTATCATCATTTATGGTGATTGTACATCTTCATTGTGCTGAGGTTGGCATAGTTGGTTACCTTATTAGGGATTCATTATTCACCACTCTTAATACCTTCCACACTAATTCTTAGTGTTGGGTGGTATTCCTTGACGTCATTTTGAGTGGAACATTTACACACCCACAGCAGGTGGCGGCTTGACCCATTAGCCATTTGGATTCATATATTTGCTGTGTGGAATACTTTTTTTACAATCAGGATTTGTTTATTAATGATTTTGGTAAGCGCCACTACATCCACCCTTGTTTCAACAAATGTAACATAAAGCATATCAGTACCCATCTGTGCAGCCTCAGTGTGCCCGTAAATGCAGCCTTACTGTGCCCCATCACTTGCAGCATTACTGTGCCCCATCACAATCACTTGCAACATTACTGTGCCCCATCACTTGCAGCCTTACTGTGCCCCATCACTTGCAGCCTTACTGTGCCCCATCACTTGCAGCCTTACTGTGCCCCATCACTTGCAGCCTTACTGTGCCCCATCACTTGCAGCCTTACTGTGCCCCATCACTTGCAGCCTTACTGTGCCCCATCACTTGCAGCCTTACTGTGCCCCATCACTTGCAGCATTACTGTGCCCCATTGCTTGCAGCATTACTGTGCCCCATTGCTTGCAGAATTACTGTGCCTCATTGCTTGCAGCATTACTGTGCCCCATCAATGCAGCATTACAGTGCCCCATGACTTGCAGCATTACTGTGCCCCATCACAATCACTTGCAACATTACAGTGCCCCATCACTTGCAGCCTTACAGTGCCCCATTGCTTGCAGCCTTACAGTGCCCCATTGCTTGCAGCATTACTGTGCCCCATCACTTTCTCATTACTGTGCCCCATCACTTTCTCATTACTGTGTCCCATCACTTTCTCATTACTGTGCCCCATCACTTTCTCATTACTGTGCCCCATCACTTTCTCATTACTGTGCCCCATCACTTGCTCATTACTGTGCCCCATCACTTGCTCATTACCGTGCCCCATCACTTGCTCATTACTGTGCCCCATCACTTTCTCATTACTGTGTCCCATCACTTTCTCATTACTGTGCCCCATCACTTGCTCATTACTGTGCCCCATCACTTGCTCATTACCGTGCCCCATCACTTGCTCATTACTGTGCCCCATCACTTGCTCATTACTGTGCCCCATCACTTGCTCATTACTGTGCCCCATCACTTGCTCATTACTGTGCCCCATCACTTGCTCATTACTGTGCCCCATCACTTGCTCATTACTGTGCCCCATCACTTGCTCATTACCGTGCCCCATCACTTGCTCATTACTGTGCCCCATCACTTGCTCATTACTGTGCCCCATCACTTGCTCATTACTGTGCCCCATCACTTGCTCATTACTGTGCCCCATCACTTGCTCATTACTGTGCCCCATCACTTGCTCATTACTGTGCCCCATCACTTGCTCATTACTGTGCCCCATCACTTGCTCATTACTGTGCCCCATCACTTGCTCATTACTGTGCCCCATTGCTTGCAGCATTACTGTGCCCCATCACTTGCTCATTACTGTGCCCCCCCCCACCCCACAAAAAGATGACTTTTGACATATATTTTGCTGACTTTTGGGGCAGGCAGCGCATGCACAGCTCTTGGTGCAGACTGACATGGTTTCATCCCATACAAATGAAAGGGCTGAAATCGCACAGAACCTGGAAGGCATGTGAATGGCAAAGGAACGCAGAGCGTGTTCCTATGTGATTTGTGCTGCGAACCAGTCCTGAGTCTTGGAGCCCATTGATGAAAAAAGGTCAGGCACTTGGCTTCACTAACTTGCCTGACTGAGGGGGGGGGGGGGGGGGGGGGGCACTGACACCCGGAGCAATTGCCCTGAATCTCTAGCAAAGTTTCCAGATGGTACAATTTTCCCCTCAGTGGCAGACAGCTTGTCTTTGAAGATGGGGAGGGGGCAAGTTGTCAAAGAAGAATACTGACAGTGATTGTGGGGATAAGAGCATGCTGTATGTGTTGGGGGGGGGGCACACTTTGGGAGGGGAGAGAAATTGCTGGAAGGGGGGATTAAATAAAAAACTATTTCTCTCCCCTCCTAAAGTTCCCCCCCAACACATACAACATGCTCTTATCCCCCCAAATCACTGCAAGTATTCTTTTTTCTCTGGGTCTCCTTCTCCTGCAAGTGCCAAGCATTAATATTTTGTGTACTGACCTCAGATCAGCATGTCCCCTCCCCCTCCTGAGTGTGTCCATTCTCCTCCCCCTCCTTCCCTCCTGACATCCGAGCCGAGGAGGGGGGGGGGACTTCAGTCCTGTGTTAGTGTGAGGGGGGAGGAAGTGAGAGGGAGAGATGCCTCGCAGAATGTGGGAACAGAGACACCCCACAGCCAAGCAGCAAGCCAGTCCCTGGAGCGGAGGTGAGAGAACCAGCAGTGACTCCCCAGCAGCACTAGCACGGAGGAGGAGGAGGAGGAGGAAGTGAAATCCTCCTCCGCTTTAAACGTGGGCAGTGACGTCACTGGTTGCCAGACGCCAAGCGGCTATAGCAACCAGTGATCAGTAGGAGGTGGAGGCAGAGCCAGCGCTATGGCGGCTCGTTCCACCCCTGTTCCCAGACTGTCACTTTCATTGCGGGACACTGTATTGTCCTGCAATAAAAGTGTCCTACTGCAGCCTCGGCTCAAAGCGGCGCCAGGGCAGTCCAGCCCTGCCGCCTGACAGTTTTCTGGCTGATCGCTTCAGCCTGGTTCACTCCCGATCCTCACTCGCCCAGGAAAAAATTATACTCGCAAAATGCGAGTAAAAGAGTGCATTTTGAAGGGCTGGATTATACGATAATACGGGTTGGGTTTTTTTTTTTAGAGGTGGACTTATGATACGTGTTTTTGATTTTATAATCTTTATGGAGGAGGAAATAACTATTCCTGATGTCTGTGAAGGTTCAACACAAGGGATGTGTCTGGATGATGACTTTATCTTTGTAAGTATCAGGTGATGTCACTGTCTATTTCCCTATGTAGGAGTATTTAGAAGGACACAAGGATCTCTACAAGGACGTCATGATGGACAATCAGCCACCCCTCACATCACCGGGTAAGAGGAGACTTTATTGTAAAGGAGAGAGCAGTACGGAGGCTCCACCTAGATTCCCCATCATCTGATAAACACATAGAAACAATGTATTCAGTCAGTGTGTGTGTTTCCTACAGATGGATCCAGTAATGGGAACCCACCAGAGAGATGTCCCCGTCCTCTGTATTCCCGGGATTCCACACAGGAAGGTCACACCATCCCCCACCATCATCAGGTAGATGAGGAACAATCTCTGATAGTATCATTAGGATCTGTACATTATCTGCATTGTTACCATTGATGTCATTTTTATTCTATATTCAGAGTGGAAACCTGAGAGATCCTAAAGTTGAGGTGAAAGAAGAGATAAAAGAGGAGGATGATGAGGATGGGGTGATGGAGGAAGAACACACCATCCCCCACCATCATCAGGTAGATGAGGAACAATTATTGGTGGTTATGATTTATACAAAAACATGTTTCTTATAATGAATGTTTTATTATATATTCAGAGCGGAAACCTCGGGGATGATAATATTGATATTAAAGAAGAGTATAAAGATGAGGATGAGGAGTATGGAGTGATGGAGGAGTTTTCAGAAGGACACAGGGATATGATGGAGCCACCTAATACCAGGAACCCACCAGAGAGATGTCCCCGTCCTCTGTATTCCCGGGATTCCACACAGGAAGGTCACACCATCCCCCACTGTTACAAGGTCGGTGGGGCGGAGCATCTAGAACAGTGGTTCTCAACCTTACTAGTTCCGTGACCCCTTGATAAAATTTCCTAAGTTGTGGGGACCCCTAACTGTAAAATGTTCGTATAGTGGTTTGTCAGCACCCAAGACAAGTAATTTGCGCCCCTAACCCACGGACATTTAGCGCTCCCTGAGTGCCTTCCACTTGTACAGTATTAAAACCCCTTTATGGTACATTTTAGGATGTACCACTCTCTCTGTGTTCTCCTTTCTTTCCTTTTTATCTCTCTCAATCTTAATTTCTTGTTTTTTTCCCCCCATCCCTCTCTTTAGCCGTCTTTCTTGTTCTTTCTCTTATTCTTTGTCTCCCTTTTACTTTGTTCCTCCCCCTCTTTTCCTCTCCCTTCCATGTATTCTCATTTTTTTCCTTCTCTTACTCCTTGGTTGGGGGGGGGGGGTCTCCTCCAGCCCCTTTTACTTCACATTCCTCACCAGTCAGCTGATCTCTAGTCTCTGCCAGCAATGCAGTGTACTAAAAGGGTGGCTGCGAAGAGGCTCCATGAACAGCCCAGCTGGGCGGCCACAGGTTGCAGGGACAGCCCAGCTGGGAGGCCACAAAAAGCCTTGGAGAGCGGTGCAGGCTTCAGGAACAGCCCAGGATTTGGTGACCCCTGGCAAATCGTCATTCGACCCCCGAGGGGGTCCCAACCCCCAGGTTGAGAACCACTGATCTAGAACATGGACTGGTGGAGATGATGTGTGGATTTTGTATGTAAGTTTATATCTTACAGATGATATTCTCTCTCATTCTCTTGGTTTAGAGTGGAGATCCAATCGATATAGAATTTGAGGTGAAATCAGAAGAAGAAGAGACGTATGTGAGGGATGATCAGCAGTCTATGGAGGAGGATGGAATAACGGGGACATTTATAGAGGAGGACACTCCTACAGAGATCAGCACAGGTGGGTCATTAACACTAAATCCATTCCTCCACCCATACTGCTCACTAGGGATGAGCCTGATGTTGGAGTTGTACGTAAGTTCGACTCCACCATCAGGTTTTTGACGAATAGCGAACAATTTGGGGTGTTCGCGGCAAATTCGAAAGCCGAGAAACACCCTTTAGAAGTCTATGGGAGGAATCAAAAGTGCTAATTATAAAGGTTAATATGCAAGTTATTGTCCTAAAAAGTGTTTGTGGACCCGGGTCCTGCCCCAGGGGAGTGTTTGGGGACCCGGGTCCTGCCCCAGGGGAATGTTTGGGGACCCGGGTCCTGCCCCAGGGGAGTGTTTGGGGACCCGGGTCCTGCTCCAGGGGACATGTATCAATGCAAAAAGGTTTCGGATACAGTGATTTTAATAATGCAGTGAAACAATAAAAGTGAAATGTTCCTTTAAATTTCATACCTGGGGGGTGTCTATAGTATGCCTGTAAAGTGGCTTGTGTTTCCCGTGTGTAGAACAGTCCCTGCACAAAATGACATTTCTAAAGGAAAAAAGTTATTTAATACTGATCGGGGCTATAATGAATTGTCGGGTCCCAGCAATACAGATAAAACTCATTGAAAAAAACGGCATGGATTCCCCCCAAGTCCATTAACAGGCCTCCCAGATCCTGCCCCCCCATGTGAATTGGTAACGGGGACCATTTCACTAAAAAATTGTAAAAGAGACAAGAGACCTTTATTAACCACTTGACCACTGGGCACTTAAACCCCCTTCCTGACCAGACCAATATTCAGCTTTCGATGCTCTCACAATTTGAATGACAATTACTCAGTCATACAACATTGTACCCATTTGAAATTTTTGTCCTTTTTTTCACACAAATACAGCTTTCTTTTGGTGGTATTTGATCACCTCTGGGTTTTTTATTTTTTGCGCTATAAAAGAAAAACGACTGAAAATTCTGTAAAAAAAAAAAAAAACTTGTTTCTGTCATATTATCAGGTTATTTCTCACACACAGCATATGCATACCACAAATTATACCCCAAAACACATTCTGCTATTCCTCCAGAGTATGACGATGCCACATGTGTGAGACTTTTACACAGCGTGGCCACATACAGAGGCCCAACATGCAGGGAGCACCTTCACATGTGTGCGACTTTTACACAGCGTGGCCACCTACAGAGGCCCAACATGCAGGGAGCACCTTCACATGTGTGCGACTTTTACACAGCGTGGCCACATACAGAGGCCCAACATGCAGGGAGCACCTTCACATGTGTAAGACTTTTACACAGCGTGGCCACATACAGAGGCCCAACATGCAGGGAGCACCTTCAGGCATTCTGGAACACCCAGGCCAATTCTGAAATTCCTCTCCTACATGGAAAAATCATCATTTATTTGCTAGAAAATTACATAGAACCCCAAAACATTATATATGCTTTTTTAGCAAAGACCCTAGAGAATACAATGGCGGCCGTTACAACTTTTTATCTCGCATGGTATTTTCGCAGAAATTTTTTGAACGCGTGTTTAAAAAAAAAACTGTTTTGTGCTTAAAAAACAAAACAAAACAGTAAAGTTAGCCCAATTTTTTTTCATAATGTGAAAGATGAAGTTACGCCGAGTAAATAGATACCTAACATGTCACACTTCAAAATTGCGCACACTCATGGAATGGCGCCAAACTTCGCTACTTGAAAATCCCCATAGACGACCTTTAATTACTTTTATTGGTTACATGTTTTTAGTTACAGAGGAGGTCTAGGGCCAAAATGATTGCTCTCGCTCTAACGTTCGCAGAGATACCTCACATGTGTAGCTTGAACACCGTTTTCATATGTGGGCGGGACTTACGTATGCGTTCGCTTCTGCATGCGAGCACACGGGGACAGGGGCGCTTTAAAAAAATAGATAAAAATTATTGTTCATTTTACTTTATTTACTTGATTTTTACACTTTTTTCCCCAAAAATATTTTCTTTTTATCACTTTTATTCCTATTATAAGGAATGTAAACATCCCTTGTAATAGGAATATAGCATGACAGGTCCTCTTTACAGTGAGATATGGGGTCAATAAGACCCCACATCTCACATCTAGGCTGGGAAGACTGCAGAGTATCGCGCAGGGTCTTGGGGTATTGCAGAGTATCGCACAGGGTATTGGGGTATTGCAGAGTATCGCGCAGGGTATTGCAGAGTATTGGGGTATTGCAGATTATCGCGCAGGGTATTGCAGAGTATTGGGGTATTGCAGAGTATGGGGGTATTGCAGAGTATCGCGCAGGGTATTGCAGGGTATTGGGGTATTGCAGATTATCGCGCAGGGTATTGGGGTATTGCAGAGTATTGCGCAGGGTATTGCAGAGTATTGGGGTATTGCAGAGTATTGTGCAGGGTATTGGGGTATTGCAGAGTATCGCGCAGAGTATTGGGGTATTGCAGAGTATTGCTCAGGGTATTGCAGAGTATTGGGGTATTGCAGAGTATTGCGCAGGGTATTGCAGAGTATTGCACAGGGTATTGCAGGGTATTGCAGAGTATTGCGCAGGGTATTGCAGAGTATTGGGGTATTGCAGAGTATTGGGGTATTGCAGAGTATCGCGCAGAGTATTGGGGTATTGCAGAGTATTGCGCAGGGTATTGCAGAGTATTGGGGTATTGCGCAGGGTATTGCAGAGTATTGGGGTATTGCGCAGGGTATTGCAGAGTATTGGGGTATTGCAGAGTATTGCGCAGGGTATTGCAGAGTATTGCGCAGGGTATTGCAGAGTATTGTGCAGGGTATTGCAGAGTATTGCACAGGGTATTGCAGATTATAGGGGTATTGCAGAGTATTGCAGAGTATTGCACAGGGATAGCTGAGCTGGGATGGATGGATGGCTGGATCTGTGACTGCAAACTGCAATAGTCACAGATCCAGCCACAGCTCTGCTGCTGACACCCGCTCCCCCCCCCCTCCTCTCACACTGTCCCGAACGGTACAGAGAGGAGAGGGAGGAACCGGCGTCATAATATGACGCCAGTTTGTTTACAAGTGATCGCTCCGTCATTTGACGGAGTGATCACGTGGTAAACGGCCTCTATCAGCGGCAATTTACCACGATCCGTGATGCGCCGGGTCTTCTAGACCCGGCGCATCGCGAGTGGAGGATTCTGGGAGGACGTCCCAGGGACGTCCTGTCAGAACAACTCGACCGCGCCGTAGCAGTAAAATGCCTATGGCGCGGTCGGCAAGTGGTTAAAAAATTCAAATGTCCAGCGATGTCCATTCATCTTCTATTCCGCCGCGAGGAACCAAAGAAAAAAAAAAAGCCGCAAACGCTCCGCCTCCCTGGGAGGCTCCCGCCGACTGACGCTTCTTTCGCTTTGACAGCTGTTATATAGCTGAGGGCGGGGCTACCTAGTGATGTAAACAGGTGTCCCCGCCCCCAGCTATATAACAGATGTCACCGGCGGGAGAAGCATCACTCGGCGGAACTTCCAATGGAGGTGGAACTGTTGCAGCTTTTATTTATTTTTTACTTTTTCGGTCGGACGGCGCGAGATGGATTTACATAGCTGGACTTTTTTTTTTTATATTTTAATAAAGGACTTGTCCCGAAGTGTCTTTTGTAAAAAATAATATTTTTTTGTGAAATGGGGGGGACATTGTACCCTGTTACCAATTCACATAGGGGGGCCCGGATCTGGGGGTCCCCTTGTTAAAGGGGGCTTCCAGATTCCGATAAGCCCCCCGCCTGCAGACCCCCACAACCACCAGGCAGGGGTTGTGGGTATGAGGTCCTTTTCCCCATCAATATGGGGACAAGGTGCTTTGGGGTGGGGGGGCACAGAACCCCCCTTCTCCAAAGCACCCTCCCCATCTTGAGGGCATGTGGCCTGGTATGATTCAGGAAGGGGGGGGCACTCTCTTGTCCCCCCTCTTTTCCGGTGGCCTGCCAGGTTGCGTGCTCGGATAAGGGCCTGGTATGGATTTTGGGGGGGGGGGGACCCCTGCGCAATTTTTCTTTTTAATTTGGTTTTGGGGTTCCTCTTAATATTCATACCAGACCCAAAGGACCCTCGTCCTATAATCTCCTCATCACTGTCACTCCTATAAAAGACAGTTCTCGTTGTTTCCTCACTCTCTGACTAAGGTCCATGAATAAAGAAATGATCTGGTAGGAGATCAGAGGACCCATTTACTAGTTACCTTGAGGGGGGAATTGTAAGATCCTCAGAGACAAAGCTGCCTGATGTGGGCGGAGTCCTGGTTTAGGGGAACCAATCAGCTCATGTCTAGTAATAATCTTTGTATTTCTATTTTAGTAGATGGACGGGAGATGAGGAAAACCTCAGAGGATTGTCTCACTTTGTCTCCAGACTGTAAAGTAGAAGATGAGGACATCACACAGTATAGTCCAGGAGAAAACCCGACTACCTCAAATGTCCATCTGGCACCACACAGTGTAGATGGACCATCGTATTCCTCTTATCCTGAGGAACCTCAGACTGTGCGGGACGGTGCCGGACCATCGTATTCCTCTTATCCTGAGGAACCTCAGACTGTGCGGGACGGTGCCGGACCATCATATTCCTCTTATCCTGAGGAACCTCAGACTGTGCGGGACGGTGCCGGACCATCATATTCCTCTTATCCTGAGGAACCTCAGACTGTGCGGGATGGTGCCGGACCATCGTATTCCTCTTATCCTGAGGAACCTCAGACTGTGCGGGATGGTGCCGGACCATCGTATTCCTCTTATCCTGAGGAACCTCAGACTGTGCGGGATGGTGCCGGACCATCGTATTCCTCTTATCCTGAGGAACCTCAGACTGTGAGGGACGGTGCCGGACCATCGTATTCCTCTTATCCTGAGGAACCTCAGACTGTGCGGGACGGTGCCCGACCATTGTATTCCTCTTATCCTGAGGAACCTCAGACTGTGAGGGACGGTGCCGGACCATCGTATTTCTCTTATCCTGAGGAACCTCAGACTGTGAGGGACGGTGCCGGACCATCGTATTTCTCTTATCCTGAGGAACCTCAGACTGTGCGGGATGGTGCCGGACCATCGTATTCCTCTTATCCTGAGGAACCTCAGACTGTGCGGGACAGTGCCGTCCATCCAACAGATACGTTTTTCTGTGCTGAGTGTGGGAAGTGTTTCAGTTTCAAAAGCAGTCTTTATTATCATAAAAAATCTCACACAGGTGAGAAGCCTTTTTCCTGTTCTGAGTGCGGTAAATGTTTTTCACAGAAGTCCAATCTTTCCACACATCAGAAATCTCACACGGGGTTGAAGCCTTTTTCCTGTCCTGAGTGCGGGAAATGTTTTTCAGATAAGTCCAGTCTTTCCACACATCAGAGATCTCACACGGGGGAGAAGCCATATTCCTGTTCTGAGTGCGGGAAATGTTTTTCAATGAAGTCCACTCTTTACAGACATCAGAGATCTCACACGGGGGAGAAGTCGTTTTCCTGTTCTGAGTGCGGGAAATGTTTTTTAGATAAGTCCAGTCTTTCCACACATCGGAGATCTCACACGGGGGAGAAGCCGTATTCCTGTTCTGAGTGCGGGAAATGTTTTTTAATGAAGTCCACTCTTTACAGACATCAGAGATCTCACACGGGGGAGAAGCCGTATTCTTGTCTTGAGTGTGGGAAATGTTTTGCACATAAGTCCTATCTTTCCTCACATCAGAGATCACACACGAGGGAGTTCCCTTTTTCCTGTTCTGAGTGCGGGAAATGTTTTTTTGATAAGTTTACTCTTTCCAAACATCAGAGACTTCACATGGGGGAGAAGCCACATTCCTGTACTGAGTGCGGGAAATGTTTTTCGTTTAAGTCCAGTCTTTCTTCACATAAGAGATCTCACACGGGGGAGATGCAGTATTCATGTTCTGAGTGTGGGAAATGTTTTTCAAAGAAGTCCAATTTTAACACGCATCAAAGATCTCACACCGGGGAGAAGCCTTATTCCTGTCCTGAGTGCGGGAAATGTTTTTCAGACAAGCGCAGTCTTAACGTCCACCAAAGGTGTCACACGGGGGAGAAGCCATATTCCTGTCCTGAGTGCGGGAAATGTTTTTCAACGAACTCCATTCTTTCCATACATCAGAGATCTCACACAGGTGAGAAGCCGTATTCCTGTCCTGAGTGCGGGAAATGTTTTTCAACGAACTCCATTCTTTCCAAACATCAGAGATCTCACACAGGTGAGAAGCCGTATTCCTGCCCTGAGTGCGGGAAATGTTTTTCAGATAAGTCCAGTTTTTCCACACATAAGAGATCTCACACGGGAGAGAAGCCGTATCCTTGCCCTGAGTGCGGGAAATGTTTTTCAGATAAGTCCAGTCTTTCCACACATCAGAGATCTCACACGGGGGAGAAGCCGTATCCTTGCCCTGAGTGCGGGAAATGTTTTTCAGATAAGTCCAGTCTTTCCACACATAAGAGATCTCACACGGGGGAGAAGCCGTATTCTTGCCCTGAGTGCGGGAAATGTTTTTCATATAAGTCAGTTTTTTACAAACATCAGAGATCTCACACGGGGGAGAAGCCACATTCCTGTCTTGAGTGCGGGAAATGTTTTTCAGACAAGCACAGTCTTAACAGCCACCAAAGGTGTCACACGGGGGAGAAACCGTATTCCTGTCCTGAGTGCGGGAAATGTTTTTCAGAGAAGTCCAATCTTTACGCACATCAGAGATCTCACACAGGGGAGAAGCCGTATTCCTGTCCTAAGTGCGGGAAATGTTTTTCAGAGAAGTCCAGTCTTTCCACACATCAGAGATCTCACACGGGGGAGAAGCCGTATTCCTGTCCTGAGTGTGGGAAATGTTTTTCAAAGAAGTCCAGTCTTTCCACACATCAGAGATCTCACACAGGGGAGAAGCCATATTCCTGTCCTGAGTGCGGGAAATGTTTTTCAGATAGGTCCGGTCTTTCCAAACATAAGAGATCTCACATGGGGGAGAAGCCGTATTCCTGTCCTGAGTGCGGGAAATGTTTTTCACAGAAGTCCGATCTTTCCAGACATCAGAGATCTCACACGGGGGAGAAGCCATATTCCTGTCCTGAGTGCGGAAAATGTTTTTCACAGAAGTCCGATCTTTCCACACATCAGAGATCACACACAGAGGAGAAGCCTTTTTCCTGTTCTGTGTGCGGGAAATGTTTTTCAGCAAAGTCCAATCTTTCCACACATCAGAGATCTCACACGGGGGAGAAGCCTTTTTTCTGTTCTGTGTGTGGAAAATGTTTTTCAGATAAGTCCAATCTTTCCACACATCAGAGATTGCACACGGGGGAGAAGCCGTATTCCTGTTCTGAGTGCGGAAAATGTTTTTCATATAAGTCCAGTCTTTCCACACATCAGAGATCACACATGGTGGTGAAGCCACTTCCCTGTCCTGAGTGAGGGAAATGTTCCTCACTGAAGTCCTGCCTACCTGTACATCAGAGATCCCACACAACCCTCGAGGTGTATTAGTGAGTGCGGGAAATGTCTTGTATATGAATGTTGCTGGACATGTGGGGAAGAAGCACACCCTGATATACACCTCAGATATACTCCATGGCTGATCTTCATCATGTAAGAAACACTTCATAAGGAGATCAGAGATCACCAAAGACATTGATGAAGTGTTCTACCGTGTTGGCCATTGATAGCAGGAGAAAAATAAAAATGGGTTCATTCCCTCTCATTGGCTGAGTACATTTTGTGGTGGAAGATTTCACAGACATTTAGGGATCTATTATAAAACAAATTGTAGAATGAATGTGAAACGCGTTTCTCCAATCATGACAAATATTTGATCATCGGCTCCATCTAGTGGCAAAAATCTGTCACTGTGGTATTTTAATACCGACCATTGAGGTAAAACAGAAAATACCACATTTGGCCATTAGATGGCGCTAAGTACCATAGAAATTATCTCCATCTAGTGGCCAAATGTAATCATTTCTATTTTAAATGAATGAAAACCGTTCAACCAGCATAGCAAATATCCTAATAACATTCATCTTTCCCCCATTCACACAGAAGGAATGTACATGGACTTTCCCCGGGGGAATTGCTATGCACATATTTTATGAATAGACCCCTAAATGTCAGGAGACGTTTATATAAAGATGGGAAGTATGGAGCAGATAAATGAATAGACCTCCTAGCAATGTTATTACCAGGCTGCAGCTAGGGGGAGCTCTAATGTGTGAGCACAGCAGAGTGATCCCATCTAGCTCACATTAACCCTTTCACTGTCAGATGTTTTTGCACATTTAGGACCTGAAGATTAAATACAACCTCCAAACATATATTACCTGATAGCAGAGGCCCTGGAGAATAAAATGGTGGTGATTGTTAAGGAGAAATTTGTGTACGAGGAACACCTTAATATCCGGGTTTATTTTCTCCTTTCCCCCCATTTTCTATGGTGTGATCTGTTCTACAATACTTTGTTACAATACACAACGTGTTACATTATTGTATTGTATGACTCTGCCTCCACATTCCAGACAAGTCATTTTCCTGACCAATTGCATTTCTACCTTTTTACTATTTCCTGATTCTATGACTGTAATCTGTTTAAAAGTAAAATTATAATAAAAAAATGTATTGAAGAGAAAAAAAGCTGTGTGTGTGGGTGGTGTAAGGCTTGCTTGAGTTCCCCCATAATATCAATGCATTGTAAGGCTTGCTAGAGTTCCCCCATAATATCAATGCATTGTAAGGCTTGCTAGAGTTCCCCCATAATATCAATGCATTGTAAGGCTTGCTAGAGTTCCCCCATAATATCAATGCTTGTAGAGATGTATCCTTTAACCCAGAACCGTTGGGATTAATTACACAGAAGCTAGAAACAGCCTTGCAATATGTTATTGTGTACGTGCAATAGAACAAGTACATCTTGCATAACAAGATAGGGCATGCGGTAGAACAAGTTTTAGCTGGTTACACGCTCAGGAATGTTGTATAATTGTGACTTACTGTATTACTTGTATAAACAAATTACTTTACTATGATTGGCTGAACCAAGGGCGTTCCTTTTCTTGTATGTTTTGAATAAGTGCAGTGCCCACGAGGAATAAAATTGTAGTTTTTGATTCACCATATCCCTGCGTGTGTCTTGACTAACCGATGCATCAGAGAGTCTCCATACATCCAGAAGTCCTGAAGCCCGGGTTCAGTTGAACCACCAACCTCACAGGTGGAATGACAACAATTGCTGGTGGTGTTGTCACCTGTCACAGCCGTCACACCTGGTTTCCCGGCCAATGCACCAGATAGATGTTGCAGCAAAACGGCTCTTTGAGTTCTGGGAAACCAGGAATGGACTCCGGACACAGACTCCAGGAAAACAAACCTTTTATTTCACCAGGGAAATGACCCAGAACCGACTTTGTGCTTCTGTGATTCCGACCTAACTCGTTCTTGCAGCCGGTCTATAATCTCTCGGTCAAATGTTCCCTTTGGCCCATAACAGGGCCAATCTTTTTTTTTTTTTTTTAATTCTTTATTTTATATCTTTTTCTTTCTCTTCTCAAAAGCTCATACAGAAATCGGTACAACATTAGACACCTAGGCATTCAAATTTACATATACAGTTTAGGTATTACCTTCACCTTATTCCTCTAACCCAGATCCCCACATTCTTAATTCCCTGTCTGTCATGATATTATGTATATGCCTACCATTATAACCCCCCCTTCCCCCCATCCCCAAAGAAAATCCCCCAAAAACCCTAAAACAAAAAATAAAAGAAGTAGAAGATGGGGGAAAACCCCCCCTTCCCCTTAATATCGTTGAGAGGCCCCACCTGATATCCCAAATCAAAAAGTGGAGATCTCACCTGTTCCTGACATTGGAGCTCCAATTGTTTGGTTCCCGAGTCCGATTCGAGACAGGGTGGTCCTGGAGCAGACAATTGAGATGTAGAGATGTAGCGTGGTCTCCCAGACAATTGGTCTGGGGGGGGGGGCGCCAGAGACAATGCGGCAACTCAAGAGGCTGTCTCCAGCAGGCCAGTCACCGTGGGTCTGGTGGAATGCCACCTGCCACACCTGGTTTCCTGGCCAGTGTACCAGAGAAATGTTGTAGCAAAATGGCTTTTTGATTTCTGAGAAATCAGGAATGGACTTTGGACACGGACTCCAGGAAAACAAACCTTTTATTACACCAGGGAAATGACTTTGCACCGACTCCTGCCAGAATGCCAAGTGGGCTCTTATAGGTGTTTACAACGTATATACACTGCTCAAAAAAATGAAAGGAACACTTTGAAAACACATCAGATCTCAACAGGGAAAAATATCATGTTGGATGTCTATACTGGTATGGACTGGGAAATGTGTTAGGATCTATACTGGTATGGACTGGGTAATATGTTGGGATCTATACTGGTATGGACTGGGTAATGTGTTAGGATCTATACTGGTATGGACTGGGTAGTGTGTTGGGATCTATACTGGTATGGACTGGGTAATGTGTTGGGATCTATACTGGTATGGACTAGGTAATGTGTTGGATATCTATACTGGTATGGACTGGGTAATGTGTTGGGATCTATACTGGTATGGAGTGGGTAATGTGTTGGGATCTATACTGGTATGGACTGGGTAATGTGTTGGGATCTATACTGGTATGAACTGGGTAATGTGTTAGGATCTATACTGGTATGGACTGTGTAATGTGTTAAGATCTATACTGGTATGCAGTGGCAGCTGGTGGCGGCTCTCCTCTACTCGCTTCTGTCAGATGCGTGTGAGGAAATGTCGATAAATGTCTCTTCCTGTTTACGCAGTGATCAGCCGTGATTGGACACAGCTGATCACGTGGTAAAGAACCTCTATCAGAAACTTTTTATCGAGATCAGTGTTGCGGTGTGTCAGACTGACACACAACAATAGCGATTGCCAGGCTAAGCGCCCCCATAGGGCACGTGATCGAGGCTTATCCTGCTGGACATCATATGATGCCCAGTCAGGATAACTGAACCACTTCCCGGCCTTCATTTTGCTATAGGACGGGTGGGAAGTGGTTAAAAGTCTTCACAGGTCATCAGCTTAAAGGTAACTCTGAATATTGGGCCTAGAGTGCAGTGGTCAGGAATATATCATATACAGAGGTCAGGAGTATATCATATACAGGGGTCAGGAGTATATCATATACAGTGATCAGGAGTATATCATATACAGGGGTTAGGAGTATATCATATACAGGGGTCAGGTGTATATCATATACAGAGGTCAGGAGTATATCATATACAGTGATCAGGAGTATATCATATACAGGGGTCAGGAGTATATCATATACAGGGGTCAGGAGTATATCATATACAGGGGTCAGGAGTATATCATATACAGAGGTCAGGAGTATATCATATACAGGGGTCAGGATTATATCATATACAGGGGTCAGGAGTATATCATATACAGGGGTCAGGAGTATATCATATACAGTGGTCAGGAGTATATCATATACAGGGGTCAGGAGTATATCCTATACAGTGATCAGGAGTATATCATATACAGGGGTCAGGAGTATATCATATACAGTGATCAGGAGTATATCATATACAGGGGTCAGGAGTATATCATATACAGGGGTCAGGAGTATATCATATACAGTGATCAGGAGTATATCATATACAGGGGTCAGGAGTATATCATATACAGGGGTCAGGAGTATATCATATACAGTGATCAGGAGTATATCATATACAGTGGTCAGGAGTATATCATATACAGGGGTCAGGAGTATATCATATACAGTGGTCAGGGTCTTCTACTGACATTAATTAGAGAGAAAAGTCTCTCCTGTACGGTTCTCTCCTTGACATATCGTAGAATGCGGCCGTATTGTTCTTTCAGTGTCATCATCCCGTGTTCTGTCCATTTCCACACCGACACCAACATCTCCTCCACCATCCCGCTGTATTTGTTGTCTCACCATGTTTCCAATGATGGAGATCCAGAGACTGACCGGAGTCTTCTTCTCCATGTCACCAGACCACCTCTTCCTCTACTATTGGGGTGCTGGGCCTTTCTATGACTACTCCGGACCCCCAACCTCTTCTATAGGATTGTGAAGATTTCCATCCTACTTACTAAGAATCTGAAGAAGATGTCCATGATGTAGATGAGGGTCACATATAGTATGAGGAGCATCACCCTTCACTCTGTCACCAAGACCTAGTCTGGCAATGCCCAGAATAATACCAATTAGTCTCTGACCAATCTCACGGTTTGGATGGACTTTCTCCTTTTCATTATTTCCAGGTGACCATGAATTAGAGTTCCAATATCTCCTCCGTGTTCTGCAGACAGATATACATTTCCCGATGTCTTATGTTGTACAGATCCCTCATGTTCCCCGATACGAGCTCATACATTGGACTTGTTCAACTTTCCAACCAGGAGGGAATGGTCTTGGCAAGATTCTCTCCCCATGTTGAGGGTATGTGGTTTGGTATGGTTCAGGAGGAGGCATGCTCACTCCCCACCCCCACCCTTCCCTGCCCAGTCAGGCTGCATGCTCTAATAAGGGTCTAGTATGAATTTCTTGGTGGTGGGGGGGTCCATACAGTTTTTTCTTTATCGTACATCACGGGACACGGAGTCTAGTAATTACTAAGTGGGTTATATGTTCCACCTTCAGGTGCTGGACACTGGTGTAATCAATTAGACAGGAAGTTCCCTCCCTATATAACCCCTCCCATACTGGGAGCACCTCAGTTTTTTCGCCAGTGTCTAAGGATGCCGCTTTTTGGCGCAGTATGCTGCAGGCAACATTATAGGTCCTCACGTCTGATGGCAGTCTGCGTTATTTGTGTCTCCCTCCCCTCAGTAAGCATTGCTTTGGGACATCCCACTTAGTAATGACTAGACTCTGTGTCCCGTGATGTACGATAAAGAAAATAGGATTTTTATAACAGCTTACCTGTAAAATCCTTTTCTTGGAGTACACCACGGGACACAGAGCTCCCGCCCCTCTTGTTTGGGGGATATTGGGACACTTATTGCTTTGCTACAAAAACTGAGGTGCTCCCAGTGTGGGAGGGGTTATATAGGGCGGGAACTTCCTGTTCTAACTGATTACACCAGTGTCCAGCACCTGAAGGTGGAACATATAACCCACTTAGTAATGACTAGACTCTGTGTCCCGTGATGTACTCCAAGAAAAGGATTTTACAGGTAAGCTGTTAATAAAAGTACAAAAAAATTGGATTTTTATAATATTACATTCACCGGCCAACCAGAAAATCCCCAGCTGACAGCTGAATAAGCCTGGTGGGTGTACATCACTGGGTGTTAGGACACTTGTGGCAACCAATCACCTAAACAAGTCAAATTATGTCCAAACCCAGAGCTCATTTTTAGTGGTCGCTTTATTGGTCCATTACATTGGTGACCAATGAGAGAAGGACCCCCTTATATCAGGTCAGTGGATAAGGACATTCTTACATCGTCATTGGAGGGAAGACTGCCCTCCCCCTTACAGATCATTGATGTCGGTTGTTACTGAGAGGAGGGAATGAAGAAATGGACTTTATAGGCACTTATTTGTAAAAATACAAAAATAATTTAATAGTACATAGAAAATAAATACAAATAAAGAAAAAAGATTAAATTAATATTGAACACAGTATAGGGTATTGAAATACAAAAGGAGTGGGCCGTGCTGAGTGATTCTCTTGGTATGAAACTCTGAAGGCCTTCAATTGGCACGTTGGTCCACTCTTTGTTCAATCCTTAAACCGTGTATAATTGTTCCAGATAGTGCTCTACTAGTTTCACGGATAAATTCCGCTTCATCGGGAGCTTGGAACTGCAACATAAGAAATAGATAAATCATAAATTACATCAATTAACAATGTGTTACACCAGAACACTGAGTGTCCAAAAACCAGAATATCTGGACAGGACATAACGTGTTCCACGTAAATTTTTTTACTCACCATATAAAATGGTTAATAGTTCAAATGAGGAGCTTAATGTACAGAGGCACCGCCCTGCGGAGGAATCCACCTCTTGAATGACCCAGCCGGGTCAAAACACGGATATGGGATCCTACGTGGCAAGCGCCAATGGCACCCGTCGGACCAATCCTGGATTAACCTAGGGGGGACCACTGGTACTGTAGGGAAAGGAAAAAATACCCAAAGTAGTACTCATGATAAAAATACACACTGGCAAAAAAATCTTGTACATGGGACTATGCAAAACAAGAAAATCAAAAGATGGCCAAAATAATATAATGGTGGATGATTTAGTTTAGGTAAATAATTAGAATGGAATTAAATTTAGATTACTAGACTAGCCCGGCTAATATCTTAGATCAGTACAGCTAATTCCTTATGGGAAAAGGTCTCAATGGAGGGGGCAGCGAAAAAAAAAACCCCTTTTTTTTTGAGCCAAAATGCTAGTGATAACAATGTAAAAAAACTGCATATTTATAATGTTGTGCCATGGTGTAAATTTCAATTTTGACACCAAGCTAGCAGCACCAGCCAAGGCTTAGAGGGCAAAGGGAAAGAAAGACACCCCGACCAACATAAAGACCAAACCAAAATGAATAAAAAGGGTGAACAAGGATTTACCTGAAAAAGATAAACAACACTGAATGCCGCTGGAGTAGAGCAAAAGCACACAATAGCAGCGTTACCGGAGCCAATCTACAAAAAAATCGGGTCAAAAATTAAAGGTTGTTACTGAGAGACATAAATTGTCCATTGCTCAAGGAAACCCTGGAACCCTTTGGAGGATCCCTGGCTGAGAAAGGCTGGACTAGGCAGTAATATATTTCTATCCCCCTTGGTGGGAGTGGAGATGACCCATCTATAAGGATATACAGTACCAGAGGTGGCTCTAGGCTGAGTGAGGCCTCAGACAAAACTTGGACATGAGGCCCCACTCACACCCATAATGGGAAAAATAATTCAAGTGATAAAATGTATAAATTTCATATATAAAGAGCCGTAAATCCTTTGAACTATGAATTCACCGTTTCTAGAATTTTCTCTCACCAATTCTTCTTTAATCAAAGATCATTAAACATTGGATATGTATATATATATATATATATTACACACACAAATATAGATACAATTTGTGCGGCTGCAACGAGCAACAAAACCCATATTTCTCCATTTGCATGAAGGTCAGGGTAATATAACCCAACCAGCACAGAGTTCCCCCTTACATCAGAGTCTGCAGGATTCCCCCTTACAGAGCAAGGGGACCTTTGATGTAAAGGGACTTTCTTGTAAAGGGGAACTCTGATGTAAGAGGGGGCTCTGGTGACCAGAGATCATCTTATATCAGAGTGCGCAGCATTCCCATTTACATTGGAGTTTCCCTTTATATCAGGGTCCACAGAGTTCCAAAGGGAACTATGATGTTGGTGGGACTCTAGTGACCACAGACCACCTTCCGCAGAGTTAATGCATTAAGGACAGGGGGGTTACTGATTTATGGGGGAACTATTATAGCAGTGCTCCCTTTCCTTACTGTATTCACTCCACCCTTACATCACTGATCCCCCTCCATCTGGCCGCCTCTCAGGTGCACCGTGCAGGGCTCAGTCAGATGGACCTCTCTGGACTTCAGATTGGTGGCTCCTATATTCTTCTCTCCACAGTCCACACACGTCTGACTCCTCCCGTGACCCCTGTCCTGGCAGCACTCCCACTCTTGACTCCTCTATAGGCTCCCCCCAGAGACTGCAGACATGATACAGGAGATGGTCAGAGACTGGTCAGACATGACACAGGAGATGTCAGAGACTGTGCAGACATGATACATGACTCAGGTAGCCTGGATACCCATAATAACCCATTAGGACCCCAAACCATAACCCCCCCCCTTTCTGTACACTAAATTAGAAGAAAACTGAGGCAACACCTGAGATGGAGAAAATTGGCCATAGCAGCCATAATTTTATTAACCATTTGTACCATAAATACCTTTTATTAACTTTACATTATTTTTTCAAATATAAAACAGATTTTACAACAGCCATATAAAAATGGCAACCATATACAGACATGTGGTCAAAAAGAGGTAACACACACATAACATTTTTCAATATCCTGCGGGACGTAATCAAAAACCAACCGCCAGCCTTAAAGGCATACCAACACCCCCTATCCCGCAGTACACAAATTTCCGTGTTCCAGCGGACACCATTCCGGTGGAATACGGAGAGGGTCCATAACCGCTGGACCCCCACACTTCCTTCATACTGTTCCTTTTTTGACCTCCTGGAGACCACCTGACACCGCCACAGCCTGAGAGGTTAACCCCTTAGCCTCGAGGGCCACCCCACACCCGCAGGGCCCTACGGATTCCATCTTCCAACCCCAAGGCCCACAAATCGATCCCAATATCAGAAAGGTGGACGCCGTCCCCCCTATGAAACAGTCCCACATCCCTCTCCAACTCAGAGTGCCGTATCACTAGCCCCCCATTACGTGCCACGAACCTCCCCACCACCTGGTTGACCTTTATGCGAGCCTTGTTCAGCCTATCCACTGATCTAGCAGTACGCCAGGCCGTCCTCACTACCATATCCGACCAGACTACTATCAAACCGGGGAAGGACATTCTCAGGGACATAAAGTCCGCCTTGACTGCCATTATAAGCTCCGCCATCGGCCGGACACCCAAGTCGTTACCCCCCACATGCAGGACCAGCACATCTGGGGGGCGATCGAGCCGGGCGTAATGGCTGACCTCAGGAACCACCCTACTCCATTCCATCCCCCTAAAACCCAACCAGCGTACGCATGCCTCCCGCCTGGAAATGCCCAATTGCCTGCCATCCGGTCGGGCGTCTGCTCTCCTGGCACCCCAGAACACGTAAGAGTGCCCTACAATCCATACGAGGCACGGGAAGCTGCAATCTGAAAATAAAAACGATTTCATGTAGCACATAACACCAACAAAACCTCCACCTTCTCCACTTTACAAACACCAGCCACGACACATCCCTTTGTCCGTGTCCCATTGTCCCCCTCCTCTCATTTAATCAGCCAGCAAATGCGGACGCACATAAGATCGGAATCTCCTAGATTCCCACCTCCCTATTTTCTTAACGGCCGCCTCATCCAACCCGCACCGTGCAGCCTCAGTGGCCGCCCCGATGCGGAAGGAGTGCGAAGCATACCGTTGTCCGTCATACCCCGCAGCACACAAACATTTTCTGAACACTGTCACAAACTGAAATCTTGACAAAAACGTCCCGTCCCTGTGCGCAAAAAATGCCCCCAACCCTACCGGGCGTACTCCTAAAAATTCCTCGACCGCCCTCACCGGACACACCTCGGAACCCGGCAATGCATAGAGCACCACCCGTGTTCCCCTCCCTGCCTGGTCCGTCTTGGACCGGCGCAGCATGATCACAACGCTTCTTTCCTCCACTCGAATATCCTGAAAACCGAACCCCCCAGCCACTGACTTAGATGGGCTAATTAATTCTCCCAACCTAAAAGCCCCAAAAAATGCGACCGCAAAAACCGCCCTAAAAAGTATCCCCTCGTATCCTGACGCGCACACCTCCCCCAGTTTGCCGCAGATCGCTTGAAGCACTGCGAATGACACCGGCCTACGCGAATCCCTCCTTACCTTTCCCTTCCTATATCCCTTCACCGCTTGTTTTACCCAAAAAGTTTTAGTAAAATCCTGCAACCCCTGCAACTTGAAGAGAAATGCCAAACCCGCCAGCTTGCGCTCAATGGCGGAAACCGACCCCCCATCCTCCATGTGCCTGGACACAAAATACAGCACCAACCATCCCCCTTCCATACCCCCATCTCCTACGTCAACTCCCACCTGTCGCAAGAACTCGAACCACTCCCCCCAGACTCTAGAGTACGCCGTCCACGTCGCCCCACTCACCGACCGTTGGATCCAACGCGCGGCAAGTCCAAAGCAGTGTCCCACAGCCACGCCGGGCACGGCACCCCGGTCCGCTCTGCCGTAGGAGCCAACTCCCTGAACCTGCCCCACTGAAAACGAGACAGAGAGTCAGTCAGCGTGTTGTCCACCCCCGGTATGTGCACCACATATAGAAAAACATTACACTGCAGGCACCGCAACACCAAATGTCTCAGCAACCGGACCACCGGCAAGGATGAAGCGGAGATCCGGTTGATGACCTGCACTACCCCCATATTGTCGCAATTCAGTCTCACCTTCCGATTTTTCCACTCTTCCCCCCACAATTCCATTGCCAGAACCACTGGAAACAATTCCAGCAGCACTAGGTTCTTGAGTAAACCCGCCGCCCTCCATGAATCTGGCCAAGGTTCCGCACTCCAACGACCCCGAAAAAAGGCCCCATACCCCGTTGACCCCGCCGCATCCGTGACCAAGTCCAAATCGAAATTGCTGACCGGCCCCTCCATCCACACCGACCGCCCATTAAACGTCTCCAAAAAAGTGTGCCACACCCTAAGATCCTCTTTCAGTTCCCTGGTCAATCTTATAAAGTGTCTCGGCGATTTTGCTCCCGCGGTGGCCGCCGACAGCCGTCGGCAAAACACCCTACCCATGGGGATGATCCTACATGCAAAATTGAACTTCCCCAGTAATGATTGCAATTCCCTCAACGTGACCTTGCTGCGTCCCAGGAAATCCCTGATCACCTGCCTGAGGTTCTCCACTTTGTCCGGCGGCAGACGGCACTCCATTGCCTGGGAATCGATCACGATCCCCAGAAAACTGAGCTCCGTCGTAGGGCCTTCCGTCTTGTCCGCCGCCAAGGGGACCCCAAATCTTCCCGCAATGTGCTGCAATTTTGCCAATAGAATCGCACACACTCTGGAGGAAGGGGGTCCCACGCACAAGAAGTCATCCAAATAGTGGACAACCGAGTCCACCCTTGCCACGTCCCGGACCACCCACTCCAAGAAAGAGCTGAACGTTTCGAAAAACGCACATGAAATGGAGCAACCCATGGGCAGACATCGGTCCACATAAAATTCCTCCTGCCACCGACAGCCCAACAGGCGAAAACTGTCTGGGTGTACCGGTAGCAATCTGAATGCAGCCTCAATGTCCAATTTTGCCATGAGTGCCCCCTTTCCATACCTCCGCACCCAGCTCACCGCCGCATCAAACGACGTGTATGACACCGTACATGCTTCCGGATCAATGGCATCATTCACCGACCCCCCCTTCGGAAAAGAGAGGTGGTGAATGAGGCGGAATTTGTTGGGTTCCTTCTTGGGCACCACCCCCAACGGAGAAACCACCAAATCCCTCAACGGTTGTTCCCGAAATGGCCCCCCCATCCGCCCCAGCGCCACCTCTTTTCCCAATTTTTCCGTAACTATCTCCGGGTGTTCCAAAGCGGATCGCAAATTCCCCGCCAGCGGTGGCACCGCCGTCAAATTACACGGAATGCGAAACCCCTCCGTAAAACCCGCAGTCAGTAAACGAGCCGCTGCGATGTCCGGGTACCTATCTAGAAAAGGACGCATCCTTTCCACTTTCACCGGCGTCACCCCCCTTTCCCGCAGAGTCTCCCCCCCGCTTGCCCCGCTTGAAGCATTTGGATAGGGGGTGGGTACCTCCGCAACCCGAGCATTCGTGTTTGAAACGACAGGACCCTCCAAACTTGCAGGATCCTTCGTTACACTGCCAACAGACTCCCCACTTTTTTCCGGCCGACGGTCCCGAGGCTGCGGCCCCCCCGGCCACCCCCTGAAAAAACTGGCCCGACGCCCGCGGCGCAGACATAAGCCGCATCCACAAGGTAATATCCTTATGGTCCCACCTAATTGACGGCCGTACCGCCATACGCTGCCGGAATTGCTCGTCGTAACGCAGCCACCCCGTACCCCCGTACACGCGGTGCGCCTCCCCGATCGCATCCATGTAGCAAAACAATGCCGCACAGTGTTCCGGCTTCTTGTCGCCAATGACACTGGCCAGTATTGCATAAGCCTGCAACCAATTTCCAAAGGTGCGAGGGATGAGGCGATAACGCCTCTTCTCCTCGTCCTCTTTCTTAGAGTCATCGGGCTTCACCCTGTCTAAATCAAATTTTTCCAGAGGAAGCAAGGAAAAAATTTCAACATACTCACCCTTAACGATTTTTTCTCTCACCTCTGGCTTCAAATGCGAACCTAGGGGACCATCAAAACAGACATATACCTCACATTTTGCCGCATCTGCAATCCTCACAATATCTGCCCTGGCCGCCGCTGACTTATCTTTATTTGTGTCCCCCGCTACACTGCCTGCCGGAACAGCCGCTGTCACGCTGACGAGGGGGACGACCGCCACCGCCGCTGGAGCAGCCGCTGCCCCCCCCATTGTCCCCACTCCCCCCCACCCATGGTGCGACCTGCGGCGGCACCGCCGGACCCCCAGCAAAGCGCTGTAACAGGTCCCGCAGACCCCCCAGCAGGTCCTGCATTTGGCCCGGGACCCCCGGAGCGGCGGGAACCGCCCCCGCAGCCCCAGGCGCCACCGGTCCCCGTGCAACCGCACCAGCAGCCCCCGGGTTAACCCCCCCCACCCCCAATAAGGTACACAAAGCATTAGTGAAATCGAGAGTAGGTAAGGAGGTAGTCTTACCTGGCTGCCTGGGAACCGCACCATCAGCCGCCGCCGCTACATCCACCGGTGGTTGTCGCACGACATCCTCCTCGTCCTCGGACACCTCGCCCTCCGACCGGTCCTCTGCTGCACTGCACGGCACTTGTGGCCCCCCAGGAGAAGAAGATCTGGGAGCCGCAGACCCCAGGGGATGCCTGGATCGAACTTCTGCTGCACTCTTCTTTGCTTGGCCCCCCCTCCCCCCCTTGCTCTGTGGCCTGGTCACTTGCTGCTCCTCACTACTGTCCTGGGCTTGCTGCCCCCGAGCCCCTGATGCAGCTGCCGCGCGGATGGACGGCCCGCTGTCCCTGGACCCCCCTGTCCCTCGACGGGCCTCTCCTTCGGAACCCACACTTGCGCTGGGTGCTGCTGGCCTGTGCTGCTGACTCCCTCTTCCCGGTGAGGACCGGGCGCAATCCTGACCGTAGGCCCCGCCTCCCGAGCTCCTCCGACCGCGAGGGTACCGTCCGGACTCCCCACCGGCCGACAGCTGCGACCGCTTCGCCGGCGGGGGCGACGGGTCTTCAGCTGGACTCCTTGCTGCCCTCCTGGATCGCCCCGACACCTCGGGCGAGTAGCGCACCGGCGGCCGCGATTGCCGAGCGCGAGTCGCCGGTTCCATAGACCCTCCCGCCTGGTCCTCGATCAGCCCGCCGATCTGTGCCTCCAACCACTGGGGACCCCTCTCCGCTGCCCTGGCCCGTAGTCTAGCTAGCATTAGGTCTACCTGCGACATCTTCGGTGTGAAGGAGCAGAGCAAAAAACTGCCTCCTTCCTTGTCTTCCCCCACGCTGCTGAGCCCTGTAGCTCCGCCCCCTCCTTAAATAAACTCCCAGAGCCCGGGAAACTAATGCCCAGCCCCCTGCCTATCCCCTTTTCCTCCCAAGCTAGTAACCCCTTGTGTCCCAAGCACCTAGTCATGTCCGCCCTACACTATTCCTCTGCGCTTCATGCTCCGGGCTTCTCTGGAGATGGTCAGAGCCTGTGCAGACATGACACAGGAGATGGTCAAGTGACTGTGCAGACATGATACAGGAGATGGTCAGAGACTGTGCAGACATGATACAGGAGATGGTCAGAGACTTGCAGACATGATACAGGAGATGGTCAGAAACTACAGACATTCACCTGTGTCCAGTCCTAGGCACACCACCCCTGTCATCTCTGGTCTCCTCCCGGCATCTGCATGCCCCTCTGAGCACTCGCTGCATACACAGTACAGAGTGCCAGACACACACGGTGGGTGAGAAGGAAGATGTCAGCAGCACCTTCATTGGATATAGGGCTGCTGTGATGTAACATCTGATTGGTAGAGTGTGTGGTGGGCGGGGCAGTGAGTGAAAGGGAAGCTTGGGGGAAGGCAGTTCTTGTTAGGACATTCGGCCCCGGAATTTCCTACAGCCAGTCCGGCCCGGGGACACCAACCAGGGGACATTTTCTCCCACCCATATGGTACACAAATTAGGTGGCCGCAAGACCCCTGTAGGTGACCACCTAACTTGCCTAATTAGAGAGCCGCCTCTGTACAGTACATACACACACAGCACAAGGCCATGTTCAGACTATGGTGTCCTTTTATGAAAGTGAGATCAGCGGCGATCCCGATTCTCACCGCTGATCTCAGGTCATACACAGTTTATGAAGCTGAGGTAATCAGCGGAGAACATGTTCTCTCCACCGATTATCTCAGCACAGTGAGAATCTGTAACTGACTGTCACAGAAACGAAAAGCAGTTTATGAAGGTGCGATCTCAGCACCTCACTGGCGATCTGTGACAGAATTCTCACTTTCTGATTCATCTCAGAGGTGGAGAATCCGAGAGAGAAGCCGAAGCTGGCTGAGTATTGTGGAGGAAGAAGGAAGTCTTTTGTCTTCCATGCTTCACACACAAGCAGCTATACAGTCAGATCCCATCTTCCCCCCAATATACCCCCCAAAATGAGCAGCTTAGGAATTTATAGTGTGTGTGTATATATATATATATACATCATCATATAGCATATATATATATGTGTGTGTTTATTTCTATGTGTATATATATATATCTATAGATACACGCACACACATATATATATTAGTCTACCTGCATTAAAATGTTAAAATGCTATTAAAGTCATTTTTATATAATTGTTTATTTATTAGTGAAAAAAAAATATGGTTTTACCCATGGACTGTTCTATTACAGTTATACGGGGTTTATATTTGTATACTTTATTAAAATGTAATGATTATAAATGTATTTTTCATTGATATGAATGGTGTATAGCTGCATTACATATGTGGGATTCCATTCATTTCCTATACACCATTCACATGTAAATAGGCACATGTATGAGCTTTAAATATTGATAAAAACAATGTTTTTTAATAATTAGGTTAATGTATATTGTTTGGTGGGAATGTAACTTTATTATTTTATTAATATGTGGTGTATAATGTGTGCTGATTCATGTTCAACTTTTTCTGTATTTTTCACTTCCTCATACTGTAATCCCGCTACATCACGCGAGATTACAGTGAGAGAAGCAGTTCTCAGGAGTTTCCAGACGTTTGTAGATCGCTCCTCATCTCAACATGAGAATCGATCTACAAAGCTTCATAAACAGGCACTCAGAGGAGAGCGATCTCCCCTGAGAATGCCTGAGAACTGAATAGCGGTATTTTACCGCACTTTCATAAAAGGACACCTATGAGACGTTTCTCTGGGCTGCAGTTCCTCTGATCTCCACACGATGGTGATCTCACTTCTACCATAGAGAGAAGAAGTCTCTATGGAAGACAGGAAGTGATGTCAGGGACAGACAGGAAGTTCCGGGTGAGAGGTGAGTCGGGAGAAAGTAGCGAGGAGACATCTTTGGAATCGGCAGCAGAGGAGGTAATAAGATCTTATCTTCTATTTACACCCAGTAACCCCGTCATGTCCGTCCTCTTCCTCCATAGTCACTGTGATGTCTTTTATCTCCAGCAGATGATGATACACACATATATAGTGTGGAGACCTAGATTAACCCCTTCAGGGTCAGAACATTCCCCCACTTACAAGGCCGGAACATTCTCTTCATTTCAGTTTATACTAACAGATTATACGATAATACGGGTTGTGTTTCTTTTTTAGAGGTGGACTTATGATACGTGTGTTTGATTTTATAATCTTTATGGAGAAGGAAATAACTATTCTTGTTGTCTGTGAAGGTTCAACACAAGGGATGTGTCTGGATGATGACTTTATCTTTGTAAGTATCAGGTGATGTCACTGTCTATTTTCCTATGTAGGAGTATTTAGAAGGACACAAGGATCTCTACAAGGACGTCATGATGGACAATCAGCCGCCCCTCACATCACCGGGTAAGAGGAGACTTTATTGTAAAGGAGAGAGCAGTACGGAGGCTCCACCTAGATCCCCCATCATCTGATAAACACATAGAAACAATGTATTCAGTCAGTGTGTGTGTTTCCTACAGATGGATCCAGTAATGGGAACCCACCAGAGAGATGTCCCCGTCCTCTGTATTCCCGGGATTCCACACAGGAAGGTCACACCATCCCCCACCATCATCAGGTAGATGAAGAACAATTATTGGTGGTTATGATTTATACACAAACATGTTTATTATAATGAATGTTTTATTATATATTCAGAGTGGAAACCTCGGGGATGATAATATTGATGTAAAAGAAGAGTATAAAGAGGAGGATGAGGAGTATGGAGGAGTTTTCAGAAGGACACAAGGATATGATGGAGCCACCTAATACCAGGAACCCACCAGAGAGATGTCCCCGTCCTCTGTATTCCCGGGATTCCACACAGGAAGGTCACACCATCCCCCACTGTTACAAGGTCGGTGGGGCGGAGCATCTAGAACATGGACTGGTGGAGATGATGTGTGGATTTTGTATGTAAGTTTATATCTTACAGATGATATTCTCTCTCATTCTCTTGGTTTAGAGTGGAGATCCAATCGATATAGAATTTGAGGTGAAATCAGAAGAAGAAGAGACGTATGTGAGGGATGATCAGCAGTCTATGGAGGAGGATGGAATAACGGGGACATTTATAGAGGAGGACACTCCTACAGAGATCAGCACAGGTGGGTCATTAACACTAAATCCATTCCTCCACCCATACTGCTCACTGATTGGTCCAGAGTAGGGCGGGGACTGGGTGATATCAGCCTGTAATCCCCTGGTCACTTTCCTGAGCTGTGTTCCCCGTCCTGTATTCCTGTATTTCTCTCGGATAATCTTCCTTCTCTGTGCTGCAGACACAATTTATGTCTCTAGACTGGATTTATGGAGATTCTGGGGTTCAGCTGGCAGCAAAATGTTGATTTTCACCATAGGGTTTGCTTGACCTAGACACCTGGGGTATGTACCTTGGGTCTTCTGCCCCATGCCCGGGTCTAGTGAGATCTCTGACAGAACAATTCTCCCGGGTTACTTGCTCTGTTATTTGCTGGCTGTGCCGGGTGGAGGGATATGTCTGTATAGTCTCAGACCGAAGTCACTGAGTGCAGTCTCAGGAGATGGGAGGCAGCGGTGTGGGATCTCTGCAACTTGTCTCCAGTAATCATTTCATCCACCACTGATTACTGAATACCAATATCATGAGTCCTGACTCCTGCACTATATACTCTATGTTGTACATTACATACTCCTGACCCCTGCACTATATACTCTATGTTGTACATTACATACTCCTGACCCCTGCACTATATACTCTATATTGTACATTACATACTCCTGACCCTCGTCCTAAAATCCCCCCCATCACTGTCACTTCTATAAAAGACAGTTCTTGTTGTTTCCTCACTCTCTGACTAAGGTCCATGAATAAATAAATGATCTGGTAGGAGATCAGAGGAGCCATTTACTAGTTACCTTGAGGGGGGAATTGTAAGATCCTCAGAGACAAAACTGCCTGATGTGGGCGGAGTCCTGATTTAAGGGAACCAATCAGCTCATGTCTAGTAATAATCTTTGTATTTCTATTTTAGTAGATGGACGGGAGATGAGGAAAACCTCAGAGGATTGTCTCACTTTGTCTCCAGACTGTAAAGTAGAAGATGAGGACATCACACAGTATAGTCCAGGAGAAAACCCGACTTATCCTGAGGAACCTCAGACTGTGCGGGACGGTGCCGGACCATCGTATTCCTCTTATCCTGAGGAACCTCAGACTGTGCGGGACGGTGCCGGACCATCGTATTCCTCTTATCCTGAGGAACCTCAGACTGTGCGGGACGGTGCTGTCTTTCCAACACATAAGAGGTTTCCATGTCCTGAGTGCGGAAAATGTTTTTCAATGAACTCCCATCTTTCCACACATCAGAGATCTCACACGGGGGAGAAGCCTTTTTCCTGTTCTGAGTGCGGGAAATGTTTTTCAGTGAAGTCCCATCTTTCCACACATCAGAGATCTCACACGGGGGACAAGCCTTTTTCCTGTCCTGAGTGCGGAAAATGTTTTTCAATGAACTCCCAGCTTTCCACACACCAGAGATCTCACACGGGGGAGAAGCCTTTTTCCTGTCCTGAGTGCGGGAAATGTTTTTCAGTGAAGGCCAATCTTTCCAAACATCAGAGATCTCACACGGGGGAGAAGCCTTTTTCCTGTTCTGAGTGTGGAAAATGTTTTTCAGTAAAGTCCAATCTTTCCACACATCAGAGATCTCACACGGGGGAGAAGCCTTTTTCCTGTTCTGAGTGTGGAAAATGTTTTTCAGATAAGTCCTGTCTTTCCACACATCAGAGATCTCACACGGGGGAGTGGCCTTTTTCCTGTTCTGTGTGCGGGAAATGTTTTTCACAGAAGTCCAGTCTTTCCACACATCAGAGATCTCACACGGGGGCAGTGGCGGTCCGTCCATAGGGATGCCCGGGCGCCACCACCCCACCTGTAGGCACAAAAAATGTTTTTTTTTTTTAAATTGCCCCTTTAAGAAAAAAAAAATGTCCTTTAACAAAGTCAACTTAGGCGCCGGACACCAGTCCCCTAGGAAGCGCCACGTCAATGCAATCACGAGATTGCAGACATGGCGCTTCATTTGCGGGCTTTTTACCCGCCTTGCGGCGCATTGCAAAGCGCCGATTAGCTTCCCGTGCGTCCCTGGATCCACTATGGGCGCTGGGAGCATTGCTATAGCCGTTACTTCTGGGTTTCATCTTACAGACGAAAAGCGGAAGTGACGTCACGTCGGCAGCTCCGTTCTTTGCACGGCCCGAGTGGAGCTGCGAAGAAGGTAAGAGAAGAGCTGGCCACCACCATGCCTTGTGTACTATGCACTATGCAGATATCTGGATCCAAATCATCCGAGGACACTGTGTGGAGCGAGGAAATCTCCAGCTACTGTATAACACCAGTGGGGGGAGGAACCAAGATCTTTCTGCCGGGTTCCCGGGGACACAGTTTGCAGTGCACTGAGGTGTGTTATGGGAAGAGAATAGAGATGGATGACCAAGGCTGCCCGAGGTGTAAGACCACCAAATATCGCAACCCCTCCCTGAAACTGTTGGTGGATATGTGCGGACATACTCTGTAAGTGCAGACAGAATACTTTTACTGAGACCACTGTCATCTATGCTGTGCTGTGTACACAGGGGCCCCTGACATCCATGCTGTGCTGTGTGCACAGGGGCCCCTGACATCCATGCTGTGCTGTGTACACAGGGGCCCCTGTCATCCATGCTGTGCTGTGTGCACAGGGGCCCCTGACATCTGTGCTGTGTGCACAGGGGCCCCTGACATCCATGCTGTGCTGTGTACACAGGGGCCCCTATCATCCATGCTGCGCTGTGTACACAGGGGCCCCTGACATCCATGCTATGCTGTGTACACAGGGGCCCCTGACATCCATGCTGTGCTGTGTTCCCCGGGGGTCCCTGTCATCCATGCTGTGTTGTGTCCACAGGGGCCCCTGACAGCCATGCTGTGCTGTGTTCCCCGGGGGTCCCTGACAGCCATGCTGTGCTGGGGTCCCTGACATCCATGCTGTGTTGTGTGAACAGGGGCCCCTGACATCCATGTTGTGCTGTGTACACAGGGGCCCCTGGCATTTAAAAAAAACATTTTTTAAAGGTGAACTTATTCTTTACTCACTTACTGCGAATCGCTGGCTAGCTTTTTTCGTTTGTTTTGTGGTGGGAGACTTCACAGACATTTAGGGATCTATTATAAAACAAATTGTAGAATGAATGTGACACGCGTTCCTCCAATCATGACAAATATTGGATCATCGGCTCCATCTAGTGGCAAAAATCTGCCCCTGTGGTTTTAATACCGACCATTGACGTAAAACAGAAAATACCACATTTGGCCATTAGATGGCGCTAAGTAGCATAGAAATTATCTCCATCTAGTGGCCAAATGCAATAATTTCCATTGTAAATGAATGGAAACCCTTCGACCAGCACAGCAAATATCCTAATAACATTCATCTTTCCCCCATTCACACAGAAGGAATGTACATTGACTTTCCCCGGGGGAATTGCTATGCACATATTTTATGAATAGACCCCTAAATGTCAGGAGACGTTTATATAAAGATGGGAAGTATGGAGCAGATAAATGAATAGACCTCCTAGCAATGTTATTACCAGGCTGCAGCTAGGGGGAGCTCTAATGTGTGAGCACAGCAGAGTGATCCCATCTAGCTCACATTAACCCTTTCACTGTCAGATGTTTTTGCATTATTTTAGGCCTGAAGATTAGATAAAACCCCCAAACATATATTATCTGATATCAGAGGCCCTGGAGAATAAAATGGTGGTGATTGTTAAGGTGTTCCTCGTACACAAATTTCCCCTTAATATCCGGGTTTATTTTCTCCTTTTCCCCCATTTTCTATGGTGTGATCTTTTCTACAATACTTTGTTATAATAATGGAACACGTTGTGTATTGTATTGTACGACTCCGCCTCCACATTCCAGACAAGTCATTTTCCTGACCAATCGCATTTCTACCTTTTTACTATTTCCTGATTCTATGACTGTAATCTGTTTAAAAGTAAAAATTATAATAAAAAAAAGTTGTGTGTGTCGGTGGAATGAGAAGAATTGCTGGTGGTGTTGTCACCTGTCACAGCCGTCACACCTGGTTTCCCGGCCAATGCACCAGATAAATGTTGCAGCAAAACGGCTCTTTGAGTTCTGGGAAACCAGGAATGGACTCCGGACACGGACTCCAGGAAAACAAACCTTTTATTTCACCAGGGAAAGGAGCGACTCACGCCAGGGTGCCAAGTGGCCTCTTCTAGGCGTTTACAACATATAGATTTCCTCTTGTATAGACATTCCTTGGAACTTCGTAAAACATCTAAAAGCTTGTTAGCGAGTGACATCTGCGGCTTCTCAGTTATCTGTCTAATTTATCATCTACTAAGCTGTAGACATGTGCACTGACCAAACATTTCTTTGTTTTCCTTTCATTTGTTTCTTCGTTTTTCGGGTCATTAGTTATGATCGACATTCATTCATTTGAAAAAATTTGAAAATCTTGAAATTCTAAATTTGAAAATCCGAAATAATAACTAACAAATTATCGGTATCGGAATTTCCTATCAAATTTAGCTGTTAGTGAACGTAATGAATACGAATTTATCCGAAGTTACGAGTTACCCGTAATAACGAATGCCACATCTAAACGAATGGAACGTAATTAATTAATAATAATAACAAAACATTTCTGTTTGTTTCTGTTATAAAATGTTGTAAATTAATATGTTTTCTCCTTCACTGATGGACACTGATCAGGCGGCACCAATGAGATGGCACTGGTGGGCACTGACAATGGGCACTGATATGCAGCACTGATGGGCACTCATAGGTGGCACTGATAGGCAACACTGATGGGCACTGAAAGGCTGCACTGATGGGTATATAGTAGTGGCACTGATAGGCATCACTGATGGCACTGGCAGGCATTGCTAATGGGCACTGATTGGCATATCCCTGGTGGTCCAGGGTAGCATACCTGGTGGGCATCCTTAGTAGGCATCCCTGGTGGTCCTGGGTGGGGGGCTGCACTGATAAACAATCAGCACAGACCACCCTATCAGGAGAGCAGCCGATTGGCTCTCCTCTACTCTCGTCTGTCAGATGTGAGTGAGGGAAAAGTCGATAAACGGCTCTTCCTGTTTACGCTGTGATCAGCCGCGATTGGACACAGCTGATCATGTGGTAAAGGCCTCCGTCAGAGGCTCTTTATTGAGATCGGTGTTGCAGTGTGTCGGACTGACACACCACAACAGAGATCGCCGGGCTGTGTGCCCAACAGGGCACGCGATTGCGGCTTATCCTGCTGGACATCATGTGATTTTACTATAGGACGGGTGGGAAGTGGTTAAAAGCCTTCACAGGTAACTGAATAATGGGCCTAGAGTGCAGTGGTCAGGAGTATATCATATACAGGGGTCTGGAGTATATCATTATACAGAGGTCAGGAGTATATCATATACAGAGGTCAGGAGTATATCATATACAGGGGTCAGGAGTATATCATATACAGAGTTCAGGAGTATATCATATACAGGGGTCAGGAGTATATCATATACAGGGGTCAGGAGTATATCATATACAGAGTTCAGGAGTATATCATATACAGGGGTCAGGAGTATATCATATACAGGGGTCAGGAGTATATCATATACAGTGATCAGGAGTATACCATATACAGGGGTCAGGAGTATATCATATACAGAGGTCAGGAGTATATCATATACAGTGGTCGGGAGCATATCATATACAGAGATCAGGAGTATATCGTATACAGGGGTCAGGAGTAGGGATGAGCTTTGAGTTCGAGTCAAACTCACGTTCGACTCGAACATTGCCTGTTCGGCGAACAATGAACAATTAGGGGTGTTCGCGGCAAATTCGAAAAGCCGCGGAACACCCTGTTAAAGTCAATGGGAGAAATCTAAAGTGTTAATTTTAAAGGCTAATATGCAAGTTATTGTCCTAAAAAGTGTTTGGGGACCCGGGTCCTGTCCCAGGAAACATGTATCAATGCAAAAAAAAGTTTTAAAAATGGCCGTTTTTTTCAGGAGCAGTGGGCCAGATTCACGTAGGTGAGTGGCGGTGTAACATATCGTAGATACGTTACACCGCCGCAAGTTTTCATCGCAAGTGCCTGATTCACAGAGCACTTGCAATGAAAACCTACGCCGGCGGCCTCCGGCGCAAGGCGGGCCAATTCAAATGGGCGTGTGCCATTTAAATTAGGCGCGCTCCCGCGCTGGACCTACTGCGCATGCTCAGTTTCGCAATTCCCGTCGTGCTTTGCGCGCCGTGACGTTATTTTTTCGAACGGCGACGCGCGTAGCGTACTTCCGTATTCCCGGACGTGTTACGCAAACGACGTTAAATTTTTAATTTCGACGCGGGAACGACGGCCATATTAAACAGCAATACGTTTGCTGAGTAAAGTTAGGGCAGGTCAAACGGCGACTAAGTTTGCGACGGGAAACTAGACTAGCAGCGACGTAGCGAACGCGAAAATCCGTCGGGAATCGCCGTAACTCCTAATTTGCATACCCGACGCTGGTTTACGACGCGAACTCCCCCCAGCGGCGGCCGCGGTATTTCATCCTAAGATCCGACAGTGTAAAACAATTACACCTGTCGGATCTTATGGATATCTATGCGTAACTGATTGTATGAATCAGTTGCATAGATAGAAACAGATACGACGGCGTATCAGGAGATACGCCGTCGTATCTCTTTGGTGAATCCGGCCCAGTGAATTTAATAATGTTTCCCGTACATAGAACTGTCCGTGCACAAAGTGTAATTTCTGAAAGAAAAAAAGGCATTTAAAACCGGCTTTGCGGCTCTAATGAATTGTCGTCTCTGACAATTCAGAGATGATTCATTCATAAAATAAAAAAAAAAAAAGCCTGGCGGTCCCCCCAAATTCCATTAACAGGCCCGGTCTTTCCCAGTGACGTCAGAGGGGGCGGGGTCACGTGACGGGTGGCCGCTTCCCCTTTATATGTAATGTCAAAGCTCCAGCGCGTCATTCCGCTGGGCTGTGTCCAGCGGAGAGTGGAGTTCGCCTGCTGCACTCTGGACGGATGGATCTTCTCATCGCTGGACCGGACCGCTGATCATCCGTCGCTGGAGAGATCATCCGTCACTGGATAGAAGACAACGCTGGAGCAGGGAGCCGCATCGACAGTGGATTACCACCGCTGGATTTTTTTTTTATTAATAAAGGAATTTTTTCTACGGTGTCTGTGTGTATTTTTTTTTTTAACTATTTACACTTCCTTCGTGAAATGGTAGAGGTACAGTGTACCCCACATCATTTTTTTTTTAAATTGACGGCGGGGTTCCCCTTAATATCCATATCAGACCTGAAGGGCCTGTTAATGGAATTTGGGGGGACCCCCAGGCTTTTTTTTTTTTTATGAATGAATCATTTCTGAATTGCCAGAGCCGACAATTCATTAGAGCCGCAAAGCCGGTTTTAAATGCCTTTTTTTCTTTCAGAAATGACATTTTGTGCAGGGACAGTTCTATGTACGGGAAACATGCGCGTTTTCACATGCTGACTTTACAACCCCCCCTAGGTACGAAATTTAAAGTAATATTACACTTTTATTGTTTCACTTTTAGCATTATTAAATTCACTGCTCCTGAAAAAACGGACGTTTTTAAAACTTTTTTTTAGCATTGAAACATGTTTCCTGGGACAGGACTCAGGTCCCCAAACACTTTTTAGGACAATAACTTGCATATTAGTCTTTAAAATTAACACTTTAGATTTCATATATTCGAGTCCCATAGACTTTAACGGGGTTCTAAATTTCACACGAACATTTGGTGTGTTCGCAAGTTCTGATGCGAACCGAACAGGGGGGTGTTTGGCCCCGACACATCATCATCATCAACCGCTTCACTTGTATCTGACAACTCAGCAAAGGAAGCAGCAGGGGGTACATCAGGAGTCACCAAACTGCGGCCCAAGGGCCAGATGTGGCCCTTTGCTAGCCTTTATCTGGCCCTTGAGGCACTATTCCTCCCACTGACACCAACAATGGGGCACTATTTCTTCCACGATACCAATGATAGAATACTATTCCTCTTACTAATAGGGACACTCCTCCTCCTACTTCTATTGACCACAAACCCTAAGGCCATATTTATTCTCACTCATGCCAGGCTCGTGACATTTTCATCCCCTGCTGGCCACAATCTGGCCCTCCTCAAGTCTGAAGGACAATAAACTGGCCCTTTGTTTGAAAAGTTTGGAGACCCCTGGGGTACATCATCATCATTACACCATGGCCCAGATTCTCGTATCTGGGCGTAAAACTGCGGCGGCGTAACGTATGTCATTTACGTTACGCCGCCGCAAGTTTTACAGGCAAGTGCTTTATTCACAAAGAACTTGCCTGTAAAGTTGCGGCGGCGTAGCGTAAATCCCCCCGCGCAAGCCCGCCTAATTCAAATAAGCCTGGTAGGGGGCGTGGATCATTTAAATTAGGCGCGTTCCCGCGCCGAATGTACTGCACATGCGCCGTCCCTAAAAATTCCCGACGTGCATTGTGCCAAATGACGTCGCAAGGACGTCATTGGTTTCGACGAGAACGTAAATGGCGTCCAGCCCTATTCACGGACGACTTACGCAAACAACGTAAATCTTTCAAATTTCGATGTGGGAACGACGGCCATAATTAACATTGACTGCGCCTCATATACCCAGGGGCAACTTTACGCGTCGCAAATCTAACATAAACGTCGTAACTTCACTGCGTCGACCGCGCGTACGTTCGGGAATTTGCGTATTTTGCTAATTTGCATACTCGACGGGGAAAAATGACGTTGGCGGCAAAAAAAATTGCATTTAAGATCCGACAGCGTAAGAGGCTTACGCCTGTCGGATCTAATGCTTATCTATGCGTAACTGATTCTAAGAATCAGGCGCATAGATACGACGGCCGGACTCAGAGATACGACGGCGTATCAGGAGATACGCCGGCGTATCTCTTTTGAGAATCCGGGCCCATACGTCCATGTGTGTAATGCTGCCTGACTGAGTCATATACCTTTTATCTACAACCTCTGGCAATAATGGTTGCTCATCACTCATTTCTTCGAACCGATGTGTAAATAACTCCTCTGACAGATCAAGTGAAGCAGCTGTGATGCTAGTGTTGGTGGTGGCGGCAGACGGGCGAGTGGTAACTTGAGAGGTGCCCGAAGCTGAGCTGGAGGAGGATGGTGCGTCAAGGTTTCGAGCGGAAGCTGTAGAAGATTGGGTGTCCTGTGTTAGCCAGTCAACTATGTCCTCAGAACTTTTCGAGTTCAGGGTATGTGGCCTCTGAACACTGGGCATTATTCTAGGCCCAAAGGGAATCACAGCACCATGACCATGACGGCCCCTGCGGGGTGGCCTGCCTCTGCCTGTCATTTTTTTAGATTAGTTTAGTTGTACTATGCGTGCAAGCTACTGTGCCAACACAATATAGATGAGATGTGGCATTGGCAGGCAGGTGAGCACAGTTTACCCTGTGAGCCTGGGCCCCTTACATTACACAGCACCCCACAGCTCTGGGCCCCTCTACATAGCACCCAGCACCACTGGACCCCTTTATATTACACAGCACCCTACACCTCTAATCTAACTAAACTATACAGTGTATAAATATATGTACAACTCCTGGGATGTATATATATTCTCTACACACTGTAACATTAACTGACTAGCCTGCCTAACTCCAAAAAATTACACTCTCTCTGTCTCTCTCTGTAAACCACGCAGCACAGATTACAGAGAGAAAAAAAGCAGACTGATTGATTGTTTGGGGTGCTGTTCTAACAGCAGAGATCAGATGAGTCTTTCAGGACTGGAGTACACTGGCCTAGCTAGCGCTTTCCCTATAAAATCATCAGCAGCAACACTGTCCCTCCTCTCACTAAGAATGCAGGTTCAGAATGAATCTAAAATGGATGCTGCCCTAGAGGTGGGAGGGTCAGGGAGGGAGGGTATGCTGCTGATTGGCTGGAATGTGTCTGCTGACTGTGTGGTAGAGGGTCAAAGTTTGCTCAATGTTAATTAATAGGAGGCGGATCGAACATCGCATTTGTTCGCCGGCGGCGGCGAACGCGTACAAGCGCAAACTATTCGGCGGCAAACCGTTCTGCACATCTCTAGTGAGCAACACCCACTCAGGAGTGAGTGGTGAATATTGGAACTTTAGATACTTTTTGTGCATTCTGTACCGCGTACCTGAACCTTCCCCTTCTCTCTATACTCTCTACTTCCTTCACAAATTTTATGCAGCAAAAAATAAAACCTAACAGTTGAAGGTTTTACATCTTGTGTGGACATTGCAATTCCTACAGACTTTCTTCCCTGGACAACGAACTTAGAGGTAACGTGCATAGCCCAAAATCTAAACCAGCAGCTCCTTTGGGGGTAGTGCTGCATATATATATATATATATATATATATATATATATATATATATATATATATATGGAGATGACCCCATCTATAAGGATATACAGTACATACACACACAGCACAAGGCTGTATCCACACTATAATACGTTTCTCAGGACTGCAGTTCCTCTGAGCTCCAGAAGGTGGTGATCTCACCTCTACCCAAACAGGAAGACTCTATGGACTACAGGAAGTGATGTCAGGGACAGACAGGAAGTTCCGGGTGAGTCGGGAGGAAGTAGAGAGGAGACGTTGCTGGAAGAGGCAGCAGAGGAGGTAATAAGATCTTATCTTCTATTTACACCTAGTAACCCCCGTCATGTCCGTCCTCTTCCTCCATAGTCACTGTGACGTCTTTTATCTCCAGCAGATGATGATATAATCATATATAGTGTGGAGACCTAGATTATACAGGATTTATATAGCGCCAATATGAAAGGGAGACAATACAGTTAGAATACAATAAAATAATAGAGGGTTAAGAGAGCTCTGCTCAGAGAAGAGCTTACAATCTACTAGGGTGGGGCAGGTGGTACAAAAGGTCGTAACTGTGGGGGATGAGTTGATGGAAATGGTAAAAGATTAGTTGGAGGCGTGATCGGCTTCCCTGAAGAGATGAGCTTTTAGGGCTCACCTGAAGGCAGCCAGAGTAGGAGATAGCTGGACAGATTGGGGTAGGGAGATCCATAGGATGGGAGAGGCTCTGGAGATGAGCATGGAAGAGGAAGACAAGGGAGGTAGAGAGCAGGAGATCTTGAGAGGACGGTTTGGGTGATATTTGGAGACAAGATTGGTGATGAAGCTCGGGGCAGAGTTATGAATGGCTTTGTATGTTGTATTTTGAATTTAATTCGCTGGGCGATGGGAAGCCAGTGGAGGGATTGGCGGAGAGGGGTGGCAGACACCGAGTGGTTGGTAAGGTAGAGTTTGGCAGCAGCATTCATTAAGGAGGGAAGAAGGGAGGAGCCTATGGTGAGGTTGGCCAATGAGGAGGGAGTTACAATAGACAAGACGAGAGATAACGAGGTAGAGAATGAGGATCTTGGTGGTTTCATTCGGTAAAAAGGGATGAATTTTATTGATGTTTACGGAGATGAAGTCTACAAACTTTTGACAACGATTGGCTTTGGGGCTGATAGGACAGGTCAGAGTCTAGGATTACACCAGGTACCCTGGCATAAGAGATGGGATTGATGGTTGTATTAGTGACCGTGATAGAAAAGTCACGGGAGGGGGAGGGGGGGATATTATCAGCTCGGTTTTAGAGAGGTTTACTTTAAGGAAGTGGAACGTCATCCAGACTGATATGTCAGTAAGTTAGAAATGGGGGAGGAGACTGAAGGAGTGAGGGGAGGAGTAGACAGATAGATTTGGATGTCATCGGTGTAGAGATGGTATTGGAAGTCATGGGAGGTTATCATGTGTCCAAGGGAGGAGGTGTAGATTGAGAAGAGAAGGGGTCCAGGTACAGAGCCTTGTGGACCCCTAGAGAAAGAGGAAGTGGAGAGGAGGAGGCAGAGTTGTAGGTAACACTGAAGGAGAGCTGTGATAGGTAAGAGGAGAATGAGGATAGAGCAGAGTCCTGGAGGCCAAGGGAATGGAGTTTATTGAGACGGAGCGCATGGTCAGCAGTATCAAAGGCTGGAGAGAGGTCAAGTATTAGGAGTATGGAGTAGTGGCCATTGGTTTTAGCAGTAAATCATTAGTGAGATTTAGTAGGACAGTTTCTGTGGAGTGCTGCCAGCAAAAGCCAGACTGTAAGGGGCCAAGAAGGTTATTTTCAATGAGGTAGGAGCCAAGACGGTTGTAGAGCAAGTTTTCTAGAAGGTGAACGGGAGCAGTGAGATGGCTCTTAAGTCGCTGTGGTTGGTGGGGTCCAGTGAGGGCTTTTTAAGTATGGGAGTGATCTGCGCATGCTTTAGAGGGGAGGGGAAGGTGCCACTAGAGAGGGAGAGATTAAAGTTGTGAGTGAGGGAGGATCGAATAAGAGGGTGACCGTAGTAGTTGCGAGGGAACAGGGCATCTGAGAAGTTTTGCAACCTCTTTAGTAGTAGCCGGTTGAAAAGAGGAGAGTGTTGACTGTTAGAAAGGGTATGTTGAGTGGGGAAGATGTATGCACAGTGGAGATCTCCTCACGTATTGCATCAATCTAGATTAACCCCTTCAGGGGCAGAACATTTCCCCACTTACAGGGTCGGAGCATTCTCTTCATTCTGGAGATAAATTCTAGTAATGTGTTCCTCTAAACAAACAGCACTGACAATAGACAAGACAATGACCATCCTGACCATACATGGCCTACAAAGTGCAATCATTACACTACACAGGCAGCCAATGGGCAATCGTTACACTATGCAACCAACACAATGATGGAGTTCAGGGGTCTGGAGTATGGAGCGTAGAGCCCCTTATATTGCTGGTCAGGAGAAAACATTCCCCAGCCTGCCATGAAGAATGTGATCCATCATTGGTGCCAGAGGGAGGAAAATCCTGAGGGTTCTGAGGGAAGTAGAGGAGCTGAGGAACATCTCAGGGGGTAGTATGGCTAGAGGTCTTTGGGGCCCCTGAGGAGGCAGTGGAGCTTGATAGGGTTGGTGGGAAGCAGGGCTCTAAGGGAAGAGGCAGTTGTAGGGATCGGGGACTCTAAGGTAGGAAGGGGAGCTCTTGGTCTATGATGGTCCTACCACCTGCACTTACTTTTCAGAACCTCCTTACAGAACTCCTGCCAGGAAATGGAGGCGACCTTCACCTTCTTACCATCTCACTGGTCAAAACATTTTTTTCAAGATAACAAGTGCAATGAAGAAAGGCAGTCCTTCACCCCTTGGTGGGCACTCATACCTAAAAGAGGTCTGTTTGTGCAGACGGGTGGTCAGTGCTTTGCATACAGGGAGACAGTCCAATACCTTCCCATGACACAGGGTCTGGCAGTGCTTGGTGCTGGAATTCAGAGCCCCAGGAACCCACCACCACCCTGTACAGTGTCCTGGATACTACAGTATACATGGCAACTAAGAGAACAAACCCCTCCCCCCCACTGCCCTTCTTCTACCAATTGGAGGGAAGATAACCGACTCCTCCACCTCAGCTCTCTACTGACCAGCAGCATCCTCCTGCTATCCAATCCCTTCTCTTACTGCAGAGAGTGACATCACTCCTGTCAGTCAGCAGAGTGCCGGAGATTGGAGCCTTACGCCGGAGTTCTGGCAATTATGTTGATTAGCCGGGAACTCCGACCAAAAGTCACCAAGTTCCCCTTCCTGGACACCATGATGACCCCCCCCCCCCATTGACCTCACAGCACTGCCTCAAAGCAAACAAGTCACAGGAAGGATCGTATTTATCATTCCTTGTCTGAAGATCTAATACTAATCAAATCCAGTTCAGAAACCAACCAAGCCCAACAGAGAAAAGGGGAATTCTGATACGGCACAAGGCCCACGAAAATGTAGAAAGCACTAAATAGGCCAGACTAAATGTGTTCCCATAGGCATAGTAGTTCTTCAATTACCCCCCCCCCCCCCACCACACATCCTGTTATTGTGTCACCAATACCATCCAAATAATTCTTACTTTCATTTCCCAAAGATATCCGTCTACAAGGAGACCTGTATAGATCAAATGACGCCACCAAAGAGGATGGAGGAGGACCAGAGTCACATGACTGAGAAAATACTATACCTCACCCTGGAGATCATCTACCTGCTGACCGGAGAGGTGAGGAGGATTCTGGGAGGTCACATGACATCACTCTTATCTCTATTAATAATACGCAGACCTGACCAGAGAGGTGGGGAGGATTCTGGGAGGTCACATGACATCACTCTTATCTCTATTAATAATACAGACCTGACCGGAGAGGTGAGGAGGATTCTGGGAGGTCACATGACATCACTCTTATCTCTATTAATAATACACAGACCTGACCGGAGAGGTGAGGAGGATTCTGGGAGGTCACACCACATCACTCTTATTTCTATTAATAATACAGACCTGAGCGGAGAGGTGAGGAGGATTCTGGGAGGTCACATGACATCACTCTTATCTCTATTAATAATACACAGACCTGACCGGAGAGATGAGGAGGATTCTGGGAGGTCACATGAAATCACTCTTATCTCTATTAATAATACACAGACCTGACCGGAGAGGTGAGGAGGATTCTGGGAGGTCACATGACATCACTCTTATCTCTATTATTAATGCAAACCTGACCGCAGAGGTGAGGAGGATTCTGGGAGGTCACATGACATCACTCTTATCTCTATTAATAATACAGACCTGACCGGAGAGGTGAGGAGGATTCTGGGAGGTCACATGACATCACTCTTATCTCTATTAATAATACACAGACCTGACCGGAGAGGTGAGGAGGATTCTGGGAGGTCACATGACATCACTCTTATCTCTATTAATAATACACAGACCTGACGGGAGAGGTGAGGAGGATTCTGGGAGGTCACATGACATCACTCTTATCTCTATTAATAATACACAGACCTGACCGGAGAGGTGAGGAGGATTCTGGGAGGTCACATGACATCACTCTTATCTCTATTAATAATAACACAGACCTGACCGGAGAGGTGAGGAGGATTCTGGGATTCTAACATGATATTCCTATTGGTTCCCCAATACAGAGATATCCTCTTGTGAAGTCAGGTGATCACATGACCATCACAGTGCCTCCATGTGACTCCCTAAAACCTGAGAGACACAACATGGAGAAGATTCTAGAAGTCACCAAGAAGATGATGGAGCTGCTGACAGGAGAGGTGAGGAGGATTGTGGGAATTCTGGGACATTATCCAGTAACAGACAAGGGGCGTGTCTGGATGGTGACTGTATCATTGTGTGTGTCAGGTTCCTATAAGGTGTCAGGATGTCACTGTCTATTTCTCCATGGAGGAGTGGGAGTATTTAGAAGGACACAAGGATCTCTACAAGGACGTCATGATGGACAATCAGCCGCCCCTCACATCACCGGGTAAGAGGAGACTTTATTGTAAAGGAGAGAGCAGTACGGAGGCTCCAACTAGATCCCCCATCATCTGATAAACACATAGAAACAATGTATTCAGTCAGTGTGTGTGTTTCCTACAGATGGATCCAGTAATGGGAACCCACCAGAGAGATGTCCCCGTCCTCTGTATTCCCGGGATTCCACACAGGAAGGTCACACCATCCCCCACCATCATCAGGTAGATGAGGAACAATCAATGATAGTATCATTAGGATCTGTACATTATCTGCATTGTTACCATTGATGTCATTTTTATTCTATATTCAGAGTGGAAACCTGAGAGATCCTAAAGTTGAGGTTAAAGAAGAGATAAAAGAGGAGGATGGGGTGATGGAGGAAGAACACACCATCCCCCACCATCATCGGGTAGATGAGGAACAATTATTGGTAGTTATGATTTATACACAAACATGTTTGTTATAATGAATGTTTTATTCTATATTCAGAGTGGAAACCTCGGGGATGATAATATTGTTGTTAAAGAAGAGTATAAAGAGGAGGATGAGGAGTATGGAGTGATGGAGGAGTTTTCAGAAGGGCACAAGGATATGATGGAGCCACCTAATACCAGGAACCCACCAGAGAGATGTCCCTGTCCTCTGTATTCCCGGGATTCCACACAGGAAGGTCACACCATCCCCCACTGTTACAAGGTCGGTGGGGCGGAGCATCTAGAACATGGACTGGTGGAGATGATGTGTGGATTTTGTATGTAAGTTTATATCTTACAGATGATATTCTCTCTCATTCTCTTGGTTTAGAGTGGAGATCCAATCGATATAGAATTTGAGGTGAAATCAGAAGAAGAAGAGACGTATGTGAGCAATGATCAGCAGTCTATGGAGGAGGATGGAATAACGGGGACATTTATAGAGGAGGACACTCCTACAGAGATCAGCACAGGTGGGTCATTAACACTAAATCCATTCCTCCACCCATACTGCTCACTGATTGGTCCAGAGTAGGGCGGGGACTGGGTGATATCAGCCTGTAATGCCCTGGTCACTTTCCCGAGCTGTGTTCCCCGTCCTGTATTCCTGTATTTCTCTCGGATAATCTTCCTTCTCTGTGCTGCAGACACAATTTATGTCTCTAGACTGGATTTATGGAGATTCTGGGGTTCAGCTGGCAGCAAAATGTTGATTTTCACCATAGGGTTTGCTTGACCTAGGCACCTGGGGTATGTACCTTGGGTCTTCTGCCCCATGCCCGGGTCTAGTGAGAACTCTGACAGAACAATTCTCCCGGGTTACTTGCTCTGTTATTTGCTGGCTGTGCCGGATGGAGGGATATGTCTGTATAGTCTCAGACCCAAGTCACTGAGTGCAGTCTCAGGAGATGGGAGGCAGCGGTGTGGAACCTCTGCAACTTGTCTCATGTAAATATTTAAGTTTCCACTGATCACTGAATACCAATATTTTGAGTCCTGACCCTTACACTGTATAATTTATATTGTACATTACATACTCCTGACCCCTGCACAATATGTACTCTATGTTGTACATTACATCATTCTGATACTATATAGTCCTATCTGTTGTATCTTATACAATATGTTGTACATTACATAGTCCTGACTTCTGCTCTCTCCCCTCTACCCACTGCTATATATACTGTGAACTTTTGGGGTTGTTTGGCTCTGCAGGATTAAGTGCGTAAACCGGTAACGTTGAACAAGAAGGTTTTTTTTTGTGACCAAATCAAAAACAACACTTTCTTCAGCACAAAGGGAAAAACATTAAAGTAAAAGTCCGCTTGTCTCCAGCATAAACAAAAAAGTCTGTTTTTCTTCAGCACAGTAAAAAATCAAAACAAAGGCACATACGGTTTTAGGCAGAACTTCCAGTCCTTGCTGACCCTTTACCAGCGTCTCAGCAGTACACAGCTTCTGCAGACAGATGCACTCCCATACTCCTCCACACCCTCTATCCCCTCTATCAGCACTTCCTGTCTTTTAAGCGGATTTCCTGGAAGTTCTTAACCACCTGTGTGCTTGGCAGCCAGTGGTCAGGAGAGCAGGCTCTTTGCCTCCCGAACGTCACTTTAGAGCCTCCGAAATTCTGGGCCCCAAATGACATTTTAACAAGGGCAGAGAGGATTGTAGGTCAGTCCTCTCTGGAACAAATTTTATTGCCCAGAATTTCTCACCCCCTCTGGGTGACCTCTTGAACCCTATACTATTGCCTTATAGGGACCACACTCCAAATATTGGCCCAACATAGCGTCCGTCCAGGACCCAACCCTGGCGTCCTGTACATATCCCCCCCCTGCCTCAACGCGGAGGTGTTGGAGGCACCACTCGACATCATACAGTGGACTCGGGAGAGGGCATCGGCATTCTGATGCTGTCTTCCGGGTCTGTGCTCTACCATGAAGTTGAACTCCTGAAGAGACAGAAACCACCTTGTTACCCTGGAATTGGTGTGCTTGTTCTGTCTCCTCCACGTAAGAGGAGCATGGTCTGATATTACGCGAAACCTCCTTCCTAGGAGGAAATACCGTAGGGAGTCTAAAGCCCACTTGACGGCAAGACATTCGCGTTCCACCACCGCATAGTTTTTCTCAGCTGTACTATAAAATCCGGAGCTAAAAGCACCGGATCCTGGCACAGTGCTGTCTTAAGCATTTGAAACGTTTTTTCGGCCTCGGAATTCCATTTGATCATCACCGACTTTCGGCCTTTGGTGAGGTCAGTCAGCGGTGCCACAATGGTGGCAAAGAAAATGCTCTGACCTGTTTCTTGGTTAGAGGGCAGGGGCAGCCCTTTATGGCCTCTACCTTGCTCATTTGGGGCTTCACTAGCCCTCTACCTACAATGTATCATAGATACATTGCTTTCTCCACCCCAACCGCACACTTCTCCGGATTAATGGTGAACCCTGCCCTTCTCAAGGAGTCTACCACTGCCTGAACCCGGGGAAGATGGGACTCCCAATCCGTGCTGAAAATGACTATGTTATCTAGGTAAACGGAGGCATACCGTTGGTGTGGACGCAAAGTTTTGTCCATTGACCTTTGGAATGTGGCGGGGGCGGAGTGTAGACCACACAGCACTCTCTTATACTGGAAGTGGCCTTCCGGGGTAGAGAAAGCTGTTTTCTCCCTGGCCTCCTTGGTCAGGGGAATCTGCCAATACCCTTTTGTGAGGTCCAGTGATGTACCTGGCAGGACCCAATCTCTCAATCAGCTCAACTTCCAGTGGAATGGGGTATGCATCGAACTTGGAGACTTAGTTAAGTTTTCTAAAGTCGTTGCAGAAGCGGAGGGTACCATTGGGTTTGGTCACCAACACGATCGCACTGGACCACTCGCTCTGTGACTCTTCGATGGCCCCAAGTTCAAGCATCCTTTTAACCTCTCCAGACACTGCCATTTTGAGGTTCTGGGATACAGTAGAATTTAAGCCGGATTTTTACCTTGGGCTTGGTCACAATGTTATGCCCGATGACGTTGGTGAGCCCAGGCAACCCTGAAAACATGTCCCTATTTCTTTACAGAAACTCTTTTACTTGCTGGCTTTGGGGCCTAGTTAGGGTAGCTGCAACCTGCACCAGGTCGATCCCTACATGGTCCCCTGACTACCGCCACCACCGCGGACACCGGTTCTCTGTCTCTCCAGAGCTTCAACAAATTTATGTGATAAATTTGGTAGGGTTTTCTTTTCCCTGCCTGGTGTACCTTATAGTTTACCTCACCCACTTTCTCCACTACTTCAAACAGACCTTGCCACTTGGCCAAGAACTTGCTCTCCACTGAGACAGCTACCCTGTCTCCTCCTTGGAACAGTCTCATTTTAGTCGACCGGTTATATTCTCTTCTTTGGGCATCCCTAGCCTTCTGCATGTGCTCCCTCACCAGCGGCATCACCTTAGCCACCCTTTCTCGCATTTGAGAAATATGCTCTACCACGGTTTTATGCGGTGAGGACTCACTTTCCCATGTTTCTATTACTAGATCAAGCAACCCCCGGGGCCTTCGTCCATACACTAGGTCAAACGGTGAGAAACCTGTGGATGCTTGTGGAACCTCTCGGATATCGCACAACAGGGCAGGGAGTAACATATCCCAATCCTTCCCGTCTTTCTGGTCCACTCTTTTTAACATGGACTTTAGAGTTTTATTAAACCTCTCAACTAGGCCATCGGTCTGCGGGTGATAGACGGACGTCCTTAACTGCTTAATTTGAAAAAGTTTGCACAAGTCCGCCATCAACTTTGACATAAAAGGGGTGGCCTAGTCCGTTAGTATTTCTTTGGGGAACCCAGTTTGTGAGATCATTTGAAATAACTCCTGGGCAATGGCTTTAGAGGAAATTTTTCTCAACGGTACTGCTTCTGCATATCTAGTTGCATAGTCTGGAATGACCAATATGTATTGGTGCCCCCTTGCTGACTTTGCCAGGGGTCCCACAAGATCCATAGCGATCCGCTCAAATGGGATCTCAATAATTGGCAAGGGGGTTTCTATAGCGGGGCACTGGGGCAGTTAACTGGCAAATGGGACAGGATGCACAATATCTTTTAACCTCGGCCTTCTCCCCTGGCCAGTAAAACCGGTCGGTTATCCTGCCTCTGTTTTCTCCACCCCCAGGTGTCCTCCCAGTGCGTCATTGTGGGCTAGATCAAGGAGCATCCGCCTATACGGTTGAGGAACCAGCAACTGCTCTATGGGTTCCCCTTGGCTTTCAACCACTCGATAGACTAGGTCCCCCCTCAACGCAAAATGAGGAAACCTCTGATCTGCACCTGGTATTTGTGAAACCCCATCAATGACAGAAACCTGCTCTTGAGTGTTGACCAAGGTAGGATCCTGTAATTGGGCGGTGCCAAATGCACCCCTGGATACATCCAGGTCTGGATGCACTGGCCTTGAGGATGTTTCCCCTTCACCCTCCTCAACCGGGGAGAGCTCCTCGTCATCCTCCCCCCAGCATGACTTGTAACGGGGAGACTCCCCCCCCCCCCCAGAGGTCAACTTGGTTTTTGAGATCTGAAACAGGACCATTTTTATCCAAACTAACATCCTCTGCAATGTCATTATCAACAACAGGTATCGCCACATTAGAGGGGTGTGTTGTGGAGGTTTTAGGCCCGGACACCCCAGACTCTGTCCCTTCCAAGCCCAGTGTCCCCAGTTCTCCTGGCAGCCCTGTCTGTACCTGGTTCCATAAATAGTGGACAGTCCCGCCCCACTATAATGTCATTTATTAAACTGTTTACCACTCCAACCTCCTGTGTAACTGAGGTATGGCCATAGGAAACAGTCACCGGGACCAAGGGGTACTCCTTGGTGTCCCCATGGATACATACTACCTGTAGAGTCTTAGTTACTGGACCAAGCCTCCCAAGTACCCTGGCATGTAACAGTGTTACCATGCTACTGGAGTCCAGTAGAGCCCTGGCAGGAAGGTGGTTCACCCACACTTCACACTCAAACTGTCCGAAAGCTAGATCAAGATGCGTGACACACGCTCTTTGCACATAAAAAGAGCTTCTTCGGGCAGTCCCGCAATCCATAGGCTCCTCCTGAAGCGGGCACTGTGCCCGGGTATGCCCCCAGGACCGACAACGCCAACACTGTATGTCCCCCATCTTTGGCACAGGAACCAACCTCTGTGGTTCTATGGCAGATGGTGTAGACCTGCGGATTCCAACGTCCGGCAAGGCTTCTCTCCTCGGGGCGGTGGCTGGTCTGGGTGTCCTTGGTGGCAGGCCCAAGCAGGACTTCCACCACGGTGTACCGTTTGACCAGCTCGACCAGCTGGTCAGTGTTTGTAGGGTTTCCATGGCTTACCCAGCGCTGTAGGTCATCTGGCAGGGACCGTAGGTACCAGACCATCACCACTCGTTCCACCATTTGTGGACCTGACAACATTTCTGGCTGCAGCCATTTTTTATTTTCCAATAGTGTTTTTATGAATTTTTTCAAAGAAAAAAAGGGGGGGGGATAAAACATACAAAAGTAATATCATTCTTAAGAAACGGTTTAGCAAGCTGAATCGCAACACAAAGTGCCATTGCCTTTTGAGGATATAACCTCCTCTAGCACACGAAACATCACAGTATGTCGCAAGCAAAATAGACATTACTTAGCAATACATCCAATGTGTAAAAGGAAAGAAGGAGGTACAGAAATAGAAGGTTCAATCCCGTCGGGGGAATGACAAATAAGAAAACAGTGAGATAAGGAAGACTAAGAATAGTAATAAAAGGGGGGGGGGGGGAGTTGAGGCTCCGTGCTCCATAAATATTCCACAATATTAACCTAAAGACTTAAACAAAAACCAAAAGGCTGCTTGATCCAGGATCACCTGTCAAGTAGCGGATCCATGGGTCCCAGACTCCGTAAAAACTGCTTCATCCTATCTTGTGTAATTGCCGTTAGCCTCTCATTCAGCATAAGCCAGGACAGTTTATATTTAAGCTGATCAAATGGCAAGGCCGCCGACTTCCAATTTCTCGCTATAGTTATTTTCGCTGAGGTGAATATGAATGCCACCAGTCGTCTCTGGGAGCCAGAACCGTCAGGTACCTTACCCCCCAGGAGCGCATGTTTAGCAGATTTCACCAAATTAATCTGGGTCAGGGAATAGATGAAATTATAGACCCTGATCCAGAACCTCCGAACCCTGGGGCAGGTCCACCACATATGGTAGGTGGAACCCGTCTGGCCACATCCCCGAAAGCATTCCCGAGAGGCACCCGGCACAAAAGCGGCCAGTCTAGCCGGGACCATATACCATCTCAGCAAGACCTTATAGTTAGCCTCTATAATGGAGGTATTCATGATTGAGCGAGAAGCTGACTCCGACAGCCTGTGCCATTCATCAATCTCAAACGTCTCCTGGAGATCCTGTTCCCACTGGAGCATATAGCTCAGCTTGTTAGAGGTATACGATAGAATAGAATATATAGCAGAAATATGGCCTCTTATTTTGTCATATTGCTTACATACATATTCCATAGAAGTCATAGTGGTTAGATCCCCTTTACGAGCTACAGCTTGCAAAAAATGATAGAGTTGCGTATACCTGAAACGTTCAGTCGCTGGCATTCTATATTTCTCAACTAGTGTTCTTTCTGACAATATCCCTTTGTGATCGCACATATCAGCTATTCGTATAAGACCCTTGTTTGTCCACCAATTAAACCCAAAGGGAGAGAGGCCCGGGGTGAAATCTCTATTCCCCAACAAGGGGGCTAATGGGTTGTGAGGGGACTTCAATTTCTTTGACCTCGAGAGCCTGTCCCAAATTCCCAAGGAGAAGGAAAGAGTGGGACACAGTATGATCGGTCTGTCCTTCATAGGTAGCCACATAATGTGGGAGATCAATTCAGGGCGACAGGAATAGGATTCCATAGTCATCCATATTGCGTTGGGTTTTTGAGAGTGATGCCTCGTGAGTTGGGCCAACTGGGCCGCATAGAAATATTTAATAAGATCAGGCACTCCCAAGCCTCCTTTTTGCTTTGGAGTGTACATAGTTCCTTTATTCACCCTAGGCCTCTTATCACCCCAGATGAACTGAAAAACCTTTTTTTGGAACGCGTGGAGGTCCGATCGCACTAGTGACACAGTCAAGGTGCGAAACAAATATAGAACCTTTGGTAGTACATTCATTTTTATTGAGTGCAATCTGCCGAACCACGAAGGAGGGTGAATCTGCCATCTGGCTAAATCGTCTGTTAGGCGTTTAAATAGGGCTGGGTAGTTCCGTCTATATAACGTTTGAATAGACAAAGTCAAATTTACACCGAGGTAAGGAAGAGCCTCTAATTCCCACTTAAACTGGTGTGATCGTTCAAGAGTCTCCTGAATAGGTTTCGGTAACGAAATATTAAGTGCCCTCGATTTGTCGTGGTTAATTTGCAGACCCGATATTTCCGAAAATGGATGTAAAATCACGTATAGGTTAGGAAGGGAAGTAATAGGTGATGACAACGCCAATAAAAGGTCGTCAGCAAAGAGCAAGCACTTATGCTCATCTTCACCGCAAACCATGCCCCTGACATCTGGACTCGACCGGATCTTGATTGCCAACGGCTCTATTGCTAGGGCGAATAGCAGCGGTGACAATGGACATCCCTGCCTTGTTCCCCTTCTAATATCGAATGGTGGGGATGAATATCCCCGCAGTCTCAAAGATGCCGAGGGAGAATCATACAGTGTTCGTAGGAGGACCAGAAAGCGCTCGCCGAAGCCGAAACGGTGCAGTACATCGAATAAATATTCCCAGGAGAGGGAGTCAAACGCTTTCTGAACGTCCAACGAAAGCAGCATTCCCCGCCTGGGACCTTTCCCGTCCCAGTCCGACTGAATTGCTGAAATGAAATTTATAATTCTACGAGTCTGATCCGATGCCTGACGATTGGGGATGAAACCAGCCTGGATGGATGTAATTGGAAAGAAACGTATTTAATCTGAATCATTATCTTGAGATCTGTATTGATCAGGGAGATTGGGCGATAGTTGGCGTAATCTCCATGATCTCGACCCGGTTTTGGTATAACATGGAGATACGCTACATTTTCGTGATTAGGGATAGTGTTTCCCCTCCTCAAGTCGTTAAAATAGGAACACAGGTGTGGTACAAGAATCTCATTATATTTCCTATAGTAATGGCCTGTAAAGCCGTCCGGTCCCGGAGCTTTAGATGGATGAATAGTTTTTATGGCCAATTTAATTTCCGCCTCTGTAAATTCCCCGTGCATTAAGTCCATGTGGGCCTGGGTAAGTCGGGGCAGTTGCATGTCGTGAAAAAACTGTTCCGCTTTGGAGGACTTGTAGCTAGCGGGAGAGCTATATAGAGTGGCATAGAATTTTTGAAATTCCCTGAGAATGTATTCGGGGTTCTGAGTGGGGTGACCTGAGGGTAATCGCAATTTAGGTAATGTTGAAACATATTGTCTGGGCACTAACTTCCTAGCTAACATGGTGGTGGGTTTATCACCCATTGTATAGAATTTATGCTTAGACCAGCTAATATGCTTTTCTGCTTGGGTGGTCAGACTTAGATTAAGTGCCAACCGTGCATCGTCAATTTTACGTCTAATGTCGGTCTGGGGGTTTCTGCGCTGTTCATCTAACAGGTGGTCCAGGTCAACTTCTAACTGCCGCACTGTCTGTTCCCGGTTACTCTTTTCCCTAGCAGCCAATTGAATCAGTTTACCCCGTACCGTGACTTTGTGTGCCCCCCAATTAATGGTAGGGGAGGTGTCTGATGCCTTGTTATTTCTGAAGTACTCCTGTAGCTCCTTTTCAATCTCTGTGTACAGTAAGGGGTCGTTTAATAAACTAAGGTTAAGTCTCCATGGAGAAGGACCAGGTTTAGACCACAGTCCTTTCACTGAAAGTTTAATTGGAGAATGATCTGACCATGGGGTCGACAGTATCCTAACCGACGTCATGTACGGGAGCAAGGGTCTGCACACTAAAACGTGGTCGATCCGCGAATACGTGTGATGTACCTGGGAGAAGTGTGTATAGTCTCTAACCGTGGGATTACATTCCCTCCACTCGTCAATCAAATCATATAAATGGAGTAGACGCGCAACCTTACTGCTACCGGTCGGTGGTCGTCTGAGAATCGGTCTGGCTGGGTCAGATTTGTCCATTATTCCGTCTAGCGGGATATTGCTGTCTCCTCCCATAATCACCTGTCCTAATATCTTAGGCATCAAAATTCTGAGCATTTTGCTGAAGAATTCCGTCTGTCCCGTATTTGGGGCGCAATAGGATATAAAGGAGACCAACTGGTCATGGAGGCGACCCGCCACCATAACATATCTGCCTCCCCTATCTCTCACCACTGTGAGGGGAGTGAAGGGAGTCCGCTTGGACAAGCAGATCGTCACCCCTCCCCGTTTGGTAGGTCCGCTAGCCAAGTAAAATTGTGGGTATTTTACATTTAGGTACCTAGGGGCTGAAGATTTAGAGAAATGGGTCTCCTGCAACAAAAGGACATCTGCTTTTTGTTTTTAATAGAATTGAAAGGCCTTAGTTCTTTTAATGGGGGAATTAAATCCATGTACATTATGGGTGATAATTGAATAGTCTGTGGGAAAACTACTGGCCATCGTGGTAGGGCAGATCACTCTTACCTTGTGTCAACCAGAACCAACATGAGGCCCCATCAAGATGTAACTTCGGCACGATCCGGGATCCGGACCAAGCGGGCACAGTGGAGCACGGAGCCGGAACTCGGGGGGGAAGGGTAGAGCCATAGAGGAAAGAAAAGAAAAGATATAGGTAAAAGAGCAAAATACATTCGTTCGACCATAGGCCTGCAAAATTATTTACAGGCGACCTGAGATAGGATACAACATTATGGGGATTAGCCCCAACCGGATACAACATCCGGATCTGTATTAGCAAGGGTACCCCCCTCCGAAGAGGAGAAGTAGTCTCGCAACTGGGTGGCATGGATAGCCCCCCCGAACCAACCTACTAAGGCCAAAAATACAGGCCAATAACATATAAAAAATATATAGAACATTCTTCCGATGCAATTGAACCCGAACAGTTATGTGTCCGTGTAGAGAAAAACAAAACAAAAAAAAAAACAAGTAACCAAAAATGGACCGGAACCAGAGGAGAAAATCTAAAAATATAAAAAAAAATAAAGAATACAGTAAAATAAAACTTCTTATCTCTCCTCAGTCTTCCTCGCAAAATTTGAAGTCGAAAATCAAAAATCTTCAACGTAACGATCCGAGTAGAACTGGAACTGTGCGCTTCCCGCGCTGTCAGGGTGACTAAGTCCGGGCCGTGGGCATCAGTGGACTAAAGTTCAGTCAATAGAAAAATAGATAAATACAGGGCCAAAAGGGCAATACAAAATGGTAAAAGGCAGAGCTATGAATTTGGGAATAAAAGTGGAAAACAGCTGGCAAGTTTATTGAAGGAACAACAAATTAAGACCTACATTCCAATGATTCAGGGGATAGGTGGAGAGAAAATGGTGCTACCTAGGGAAATTGCAGGGAGTTTCGGAGAATACTATGGTTCCCTATATAACTTACAAACAAATTCACAGGACCGGGTGGGAATTGATAACTATATAACCTCCTCGGGTATCCCGAGCTTAACCCCAGAAATGAGCCAAGAGATGGAAAAACCCATTACACTAGAGGAACTCCAGGAGGCAGTGAAGAAGGGGAAAGGGGGGAAAGCACCCGGGCCGGACGGATATACCATTCAGTATTATAGAGCCTTTCTACCAGAGCTGGGCCCATATATGATAAAAATGTTTAATAATTTAGGGGAATCAGGGACTTTTCACCCCGACTCATTAAAAGCGGTAATAGCGGTTATCCCTAAAGAAGGAAAGGACCCCTCCCAAAGGGGGAGTTACAGACCGATTTCTTTGCTGAACGAAGATTTGAAGCTTTTTGCTAAGATTCTAGCAGGGAGGGTCCAACAGAATATACCAGGACTGGTCCATAAAGACCAGGTGGGATTTGTGCAGAAACGGGAGGCCCGAGATAACACGGTTAAGACTATGAACCTGATCCACCTGGTTAGCGCTTCCCGAACCCCATGTGTCTTTGTAGGGACGGATGCAGAAAAAGCATTCGACCGGATAAATTGGCAATTTATGTTTGCAGTGTTGAGACACATGGGGTTCGGTAGAAAGATGTTGCAATGGATTGCAAGTAGCTACACACATCCAGTGGCGCAGGTTAGAGTGAATGGAGTTTTGTCGTCACCCTTTAAACTCTCTAACGGGACAAGGCAGGGATGTCCCCTCTCGCCGTTATTATTTGCTCTGACAGTGGAGCCCCTTTTGAGTAAAATACGGTTGAATAACGGTGTTAAAGGGGTGTCTTTGAGAGGTGCAGAGTACAAATGTTCAGCATACGCAGACGACATGATGTGTAGTTTAACTAGCCCAATGGAATCCCTTCCCAAGCTAATACAAGAACTGAGTGAGTATGGAGAGTGGTCAAATTTTAAGATTAACTACGATAAATCGGAGGCAATGGGAGTGGCGATCCCAGGGAGAGACTTAAAGCTATTAAAATTAAAGTACAGATTTAGATGGTCAGACACCTCCCTCACGTATTTGGGCACATCCATCCCGACGGACCTAACACAAGTTTTTAAACTTAATTATGTGCCTTTACTGTCTAAAATACGGGTCCTCCTGGATGGATGGCAGAGGGGGTTCCATTCTTGGTTTGGGCGAATCAGCATCGTCAAAATGAGTGTGTTGCCCAAGTATCTGTACCTCTTTCAGACACTCCCGGTCGCAATACCGAAATCCTTTTTTAAGCAAACACAGTCCCTTATTAATAGATTTATCTGGGCGAACAAACGTCCAAGAATTAAGGCTCGGGTAATGTCATTAGCCAAACGGGACGGAGGAATAGCGGCCCCAGACATCTATGGATACTACCAGGCGGCGTTACTATGTCGACTTGTTGATTGGAGCAGACACGCAGGGGACAAGCTATGGCCAGGGTTGGAGCAAGATCAGTGCGACTGTATACTGCAGAGGGCAGCATGGTGTTACCAGGGGCTCCCAAATGATGTTAAGAAACATCCGTTGATAGGTCCCACTCTTCGGGTGGCCCATAAATTATTTGCCAGAGGGATACTATCAACGGATGATTCACCACTTTTCCCAATTCTGGGAAACCCACAGTTTAAACCAGGCTGGATGAAAGGACCATTTAGTAAATTAATAGAGCAGGGGTGGTTCCAGGCTTCGCACTTCTTGAAGGAGGGGGCCTGGACTACTCGACAGGAGATGATATCGGGTGAGCTACCCTATCAACTCGACTTTTGGCGGTCTTTACAATTACAACATTATTTTAATACCTTGAAACCCCCAGCTAGTTACGGGCGGACCTTGACAAGGTTTGAGAGGTACTGCAGCGGGGAAGGGACCCTGCGGCACCCTTTATCGAGAATTAGAGAGTTACTGAACACCCCAACAGAGGAGTTTCAGATACCCTTCTTCCATAAATGGGAGCGTGAACTGGGGAGACTTTTTACAGATGAACAAAAGAACAAAATAATTCGGAATATTTTTGAAACTTCTATGTGTGTAAAGACTCAAGAGATGAATTATAAAGTCCTGTCACAGTGGTACCGGACACCGGAGGTATTGAATAAGTGTTATCCAGACATGGTAGATAGATGCTGGAGGTGTGGGAAGAGGGGAGGAACCCTAATGCATATTTTCTGGGCCTGTCCTAAGATTTTAAACTATTGGGGTAGGGTCCGGGAAATAACACAGAGATTTAGTGGGACGCAGCTACCAGACGAATGGTCTTTCTATCTGTTGCAAGATACAGAGATGTCAGCGAGACGATATAAGAGAACAATGACCTGCCATCTTCTAAATGCTGCGCGAGCATGTATACCAGGGACATGGAAGCAGACATCTCCTCCAACTATAAGAATGTGGCTTAACAGAGTTGAAAATTTGAATAGAATGGAGGATTTGGTTTGGACCTCAAGGCAAAAACGGAAGGTATATTTAGAAACATGGGCAGAGTGGAACACATTCAGATATTCGGAGGAGGGAAAGGCCCTGATGGACGCGGATTAAGGGAGGAGTGGACGGGGGGGGACCTGATGGGGGGAGGAACTATGAGTATTTTTTTTTTTTTTTTTTTTTTTTTTTTTTTTTTATTCTTTGGTGCTTGTTCTGTTTAGGGGGGGGGGGGGGGGGGTATAGGGGAGGTAAGGCAGGAGGAACAGATTAGTAGCCCCAAGCCCGACGGGACACGGATCCCCCGTCGGTCAGGTGGCAAAAGGGAAGGAGGGCAAAGTGGTATTAGGGGGGCGGATCAACAAAGTAGACCTGGGGTAGTATGGAAGGATCAAGTATAGGAAGAGAGATAATGTAACAGATTATGAGCCTCCTTTCTTCCCCCAAAAGAGATCCACTTCCCCTTTACTTTTTTACTTTTACTAGATGAATTGTTATGAAGATAATACTGTTACTTATGTATTGACTGACTTAAACCAGAGGAATGCCTCCTAGGTCTCTGTATACTCTTGCTTTGCTAAAAACCAATAAAAAAGAAGATTAAAAGAAAAAGGCATCTGCTCACCCCGAGTGAGGGGGTAGTTACGTCCGCTTTCAGGTCATCTGAGAAGATCCAGCCTTCTGCGAGTTTCGTCGGTTTTGCCACAGTGGAGAGACGGGTCGATGCTCCTGACGTGAGGCGGAGGCATTTGAATCCTGAGTGATGATACCAAGACCCAGTAAAAGATCTTCGCCTTCTGAAAACTTTGTGAAGGAATGGGATCGTCCCTGATATGAGAACAACAGCCGAAAGGGGAAAGCCCAACGGTATTTTATCTGTTTACGAACAAGCTGCTGTAGCAGAGGTTTCAGGCTCCTGCGTTTTTGCACCGTTGAAGGAGCTAGGTCAGTGAAGAGTTGAATCTGAGCTCCGTACAGTGACAGATCCTGTCTATTGCGAGCTGCTAGCATCAGCCGTTCCTTGATACTGTAGTAGTGCGGCTTGACTATAATATCACGCGGGAGGCCGTCCTTCCTTGGGGCCGTTAGGGCCCGATGAATGCGGTCGATTTCCATATGATGTGCTTTAATGTCAGGGATCAGGTCTTTCATCAAATCTCTCATGGCTCCTTCTAAGTCAGTGTGATTTTCTGGGAGACCACGTATGCGCACATTCTCCCTGCGAGAGCGGTTCTCCAAATCTTCGATCTTATTATAAGCCTCCTCCAACCTATCTTGAAGGTCAGCAATCATATTTGAGTTTTGGTTAACCTTTCTGACAGTACTATCCACTTTGGTTTCAATGATCTCAAATCGCTCTCCATGAGCCTCCATGAGCCATGAATGTCTCTTTTGAGGTCTGTGGTAATCAATGTGCATGCTTTAGACAGCTCCTGTTGCAGCATTGCTGAGAAGCGAGTTAGCAGAACTGCATCCCCAGAATATGTTGGTGGTTGAGGTGTCAGGGCATTTAGGCTAGATTGACTAAACACAGCCTCTGTCAGCTCTGCCATATTTCTGTCCATGGATGACATAGGTGAATCAGCCATGTCCTGCATGTCCTCTATATGTGGCAGGGGATTGGGGCTGTGAGGAAGACTCACCATGCAGCTCAGCCTCTTGTTCTCCCGACGACTGAGAGGAGAAGGGATCCCTGGGATGGTCAGCCAGGATCTCCTCTTCCTCCTGCTGAGATTTCTGCGTCTTGGAGGCCTGGCTGCCTCGTGTATCGACGCGGCCCGGCGTCATCTTGGATTGGGTCACCGGTGGGGAAAGGGGAGATAATGCCAGCCCATTGGTCACGGGGCCACCCCTCTCTCTCTGCCATCCTTTCAAAGGTAGTAAGAAAGGCCTCTACGTCATCGCTGGGTGTTAATTTTTGTAAAAAATGGCTGGCTCTCAGGGACACTTGGTTGCCAGCGGCAACGACTGCTTGCTCTCGTCCCTGAGCCAGCTGCTGTACCACCTCCTGCAAGGCAGCCACCTGAGCTTGAGTGGATTCCTGCTGGGCCGTAAACTGGGCGGCTAGCAGCCGTGTGTTTTCCTGCTGTGCAGCTATAGCCTGTGCCAGGGCCTGTTGCTGACTTTACCCAAGACATGCCATAAGCACACTGTCTCTTTAAATGTCAGTTTTTAGTTTTAAATGTTTTTTTGCGCCTGCAAATGCACTTTGCCCGCATTCTCCACCAGTTGTGAACTTTGGAGGTTGTTTAGCTCTGTGGAATTAAGTGCGTAAACCGGTAACGTTGAACAAAAAGGGTTTTTATTTGTGACCAAATCAAAAACAACACTTTCTTCAGAACACAGGGGAAAAACATTAAAGTAAAAGTCTGCTTGTCTCCAGCATAAATAAAAAAGACTGTTTTTCTTCAGCACAGTAATAAATCAAAACAAAGGCACATATGGTTTTAGGCAGAACTTCCAGTCCTTGCTGACCCTTTACCAGCTTCTCAGCAGTACACAGCTTCTGCAGACAGGTGCACTCCCATACGCCTCCACACCCTCTATCAGCACTTCCTGTCTTTTAAGCTGATTTCCTGGAAGTTCTTAACCCCCTGTGTGCTTGACAGCCAGTGGTCAGGAGAGGAGGCTCTTTCCCTCCCGAACGTCACTTTAGAGCCTCCGAAATCCTGGGCCCCAAATGACATTTTAACAAGGGCAGAGAGGATTGTAGGCCAGTCCTCTCTGGAACAACTTTTATTGCCCAGAATTTCTCACCCCCTCTGGGTGATTTCCTGAACCCTATACTATTGCCTTATAGGGACCACACTCCAAATATTGGCCCAACATAGTGTCCGTCCAGGACCCAACCCTGGCGTCCTGTACAATACACATAATATGTATTTTCTTTTGTTACACCCATTTCCTACCAGCTGGACATTTTATATCTGGTCATTTGATTGGAGCACAGACTTTTACACAGCGATAATAATGTGATAACATTTTCAATCTTTGGAACATTACACAGAAAGTGATAATGAGGGGGAGTAGTCAATAACCCAATGATGGTGGTCTTCAGGATCAGTCCAGTCTTCATCTTGGTTGTTCTCCCCCCATCCTCATTTTCTGACCTCTAGTGGGGCTCAGCCCCGCTGTTATTCGTGACTAAATCATGGACTAAATAAGGAAGTGCAGGACTTCTTGTGTTGGGAAGATAGCAATGAGTGATAGAGGGGGTGGGGACACTCGTTCTATAATCCCCTCATCACTGTCACTCCTATAAAAGACAGTTCTCGTTGTTTCCTCACTCTCTGACTAAGGTCCATGAATAAAGAAATGATCTGGTAGAAGATCAGAGGACCCATTTACTAGTTACCTTGAGGGGGGAATTGTAAGATCCTCAGAGACAAAGCTGCCTGATGTGGGCGGAGTCCTGGTTTAGGGGAACCAATCAGCTCATGTCTAGTAATAATCTTTGTATTTCTATTTTAGTAGATGGACGGGAGATGAGGAAAACCTCAGAGGATTGTCTTACTTTGTCTCCAGACTGTAAAGTAGAAGATGAGGACATCACACAGTATAGTCCAGGAGAAAACCCGACTACCTCAAATGTCCATCCGGCACCACACAGTGTAGATGGACCATTGTATTCCTCTTATCCTGAGGAACCTCAGACTGTGCGGGACGGTGCCGCACCATCGTATTCCTCTTATCCTGAGGGACCTCAGACTGTGCGGGACGGTGCCGGACCATCGTATTCCTCTTATCCTGAGGAACCTCAGACTGTGCGGGACGGTGCCGGATCATCGTATTCCTCTTATCCTGAGGAACCTCAGACTGTGCGGGACGGTGCTGGACCAACGTATTCCTCTTATCCTGAGGAACCTCAGACTGTGCGGGACGGTGCCGGACCATCGTATTCCTCTTATCCTGAGGAACCTCAGACTGTGCGGGACGGTGCCGGACCATCGTATTCCTCTTATCCTGAGGAACCTCAGACTGTGACGGACGGCGCCGTCCTTCTAACAGAGAAGAGGTTTTCCTGTACTGAGTGTGGGAAGTGTTTCCGCTTTAAATCTGATCTTAATGTGCATACAAGATCTCACACGGGGGAGAAGCCGTATTCCTGTCCTGAGTGCAGGAAATGTTTTTCACAGAAGTCCAGTCTTTACAAACATCAGAGATCTCACACGGGGGAGAAGCCGTATAACTGCCCTGAGTGCGGGAAATGTTTTTTAGAGAAGCACTATCTTTACACACATCAGAGATTTCACACGGAGGAGAAGCCTTTTTCCTGTCCTGAGTGTGGGAAATGTTTTTCACAGAAGTCTGATCTTTCCAGACATCAGAGATCTCACACGGGGGAGAAGCCATATTCCTGTCCAGAGTGCGGGAAAGGTTTTTCAGATAGGTCCGGTCTTTCCAAACATCAGAGATCACACACGGGGGAGAAGCCGTATAACTGCCCTGAGTGTGGGAAATGTTTTTCACAAAAGTCCAGTCTTTACACACATGAGAGATCTCACAAGGGGGAGAAGCCGTATTCATGTCCAGAGTGCGGGAAATGTTTTGCAGATAGGTCCGGTTTTTCAAAACATCAGAGATCTCACACGGGGGAGAAGCCGTATAACTGCCCTGAGTGTGGGAAATGTTTTTCATATAAGTCCAGTCTTTCCACACATCAGAGATCTCACACGGGGGAGAAGCCGTATTCCTGTCCTGAGTGTGGAAAATGTTTTTCAGATAAGTCCCATCTTAACAGACATCAGAGATCTCACATGGGGGAGAAGCCACATTAATGTCCTGAGTGAGGGAATTGTTCCTCTCTGAAGTCCTGTCTTCCTGTACATCAGGGATCCCACACAACCCTTGAGGTGTATTAGTGAGTGCGGGAAATGTCTTGTATGTGAATGTTGCTGGACATCACAGCTCTCATGTGGGGAAGAAGCACACCCTGATATACACCTCAGATATACTCCATGGCTGATCTTCATCATGTAAGAAACACTTCATAAGGAGATCAGAGATCACCAAAGACATGGATGAAGTGTTGTACCGTGTTGGCCATTGATAGCAGGAGAAAAATAAAAATGGAGTCATTACCTCTCATTGGCTGAGTACATTTTGTGGTGTAAGATTTTCACAAACACTTAGAGGTCTGTTTAAAAAAAAAATAGTTGAACGTTTATGACCGGCATTCACCCAGCTGTGATGAATATTGGCCGCATTTTATTTCATACTCTGATTTCCTTGACTCCATCTAGTGACCATAATGCAGTATTGCACTAATTGAGGTATTTCAGGAAAAATACCCGATTATGGCCACTAGATGGAGCTGATGATCATAGGAAGTCACTGTGTTAGATCACAGCCAGAAATTGTAACAGCTGGATGAATGATTGTCACATTAGTCCAATAAATTCTTTGAAAAACAGACGTCTTATTTCCCTTTATCAGACATGTCTTCATACTAATACCTGAGATCATACTCATACACTTATCAGTACAGTACACACTGAAGGATAGAACTTCAATAAGACAACACTATTAGACTAACCATTGAATTAAAATGAGAAATACTATGTTTGGGCTTTAGATGGCGCTGAGTATAATAGCAATTATCTCCAGCTAGTGGCAAATGTAGTATTTTCTATTTTAAATCAATGGAAATTATTCGACCAGCAAATAGCCAATTAAACTCCATTTTCCCCTCATTCACACAGAAGGAATGTACATGTATTTTCACCCGGAAAATTGCTGTACAATTATTTATTACTAGACCCCTAAATGTCAGGAGACGTTTATATAAAGATGGGAAGTATGGAGCAGATAAATGAATAGACCTCCTAGCAATGTTATTACCAGGCTGCAGCTAGGGGGAGCTCTAATGATTAGAGTGTGACCACAGCAGAGTGATCCCATCTAGCTCACATTAATCCTTTCACTGCCAGAGCTGGTTTTCCATTATTTTTGCACACATGGTAAAATGCAGATTTTGGGCCTGAAGATTAGATAAAACCCCCAAACATATATTTTCTGAAAGCAGAGGCCCTGGAGAATAAAATGGTGGTAATTGTTAAGGTGTTCCTCGTACACAAATGTCACCTTCATATCTGGGTTTATTTTCTCCTTTCCCCCATTTTCTATGGTGTGATCTTTTCTACAATACTTTGTTATAATAATGTAACACGTTGTGTATTGTATTGTACACAAATTAATAATGACTCCGCCTCCACATTCCAGACACGTCATTTTCCTGACCAATCGGATTTCTTCCTTTACTATTCCCTGATTTTATGACTGCAATCTTGTTATAAGTAACATTATAATAAAAAGTTTATTGAATGAAGAAAAATAAAGAGTGTGTGTCGGTGTAATGATGAAAATCTGTGATATGAAACATTTCTCATCGGTGACACTATAAAAGTCTTTACAGGTCATCAGTTTAGAGTTCGGGGTCATTATTCTCACCATCTGCAGAGATCTGCCTTGTTCTGCACTAGGGAAATGCACATCTGTGCAAGACACATAGATAACAATTGTTTTCTATGTCTGGTTCACACCCAAACCGTGTGTGATGTGCGGGGCGGAGCTGTGTGGGGTTATGCAGCATGTCTGCAGTTTTCCGCACCTAAACTGAAGGAAACTGACAGCGCCGCTCTGCACTCCATGTGAGAGGAGAGTCGTGTGTCCCCACAGATAAGAGAAGACAGCAGGAGGAATCATGGGGGACAGGAGCATGTGATCAGTGTGGTGGGGGAAGGGGGATAATTATAAGAAATGATCTCCTGTGCGTCTCTCCCTGCAGCTGCTGAAAGCTGCTTCTCCTTCTCTCCCTCCTGCCGGATTTCAGTGATTGCAGGGAGAGAAGCCAAGGAGATCAGTTCTTGTAATTGCCCCCCTCTTCCCCCACCACACAGATCACATGTTCATGTCCACTATTTGATTCTTCCTGCTTGCCCCCCAAGCGCTGTCATTTCCCCTCCCGCCAGCTGCTGTAAACATACAGGGGGATGTTTCAGGATGGAGAGTGGGGGAAGGGGCCATTAAATATGTAATTTACCAGCCCCTTCCTTTTCTGAATGAACACACACATACTTGTGATGATTCCAACTCAAATACCTCCAGAAATAACTTCTACCGGACTGCTGCTGTAACAAAGGTAAGTCTTCCCTTTATCACCTAGAAGAGCATTATGTGTCACAGCGCTGTCCTATTGTGTGTGCCGCCCATCAATTATCACAAATACACTAAAATATGTGGAGACATTCATATATAAAGTGTAGGGTTGTCCCGATACCACTTTTTTAGGACTGAGTACAAGTACCGATACTTTTTTTCATGTACTCGCCGATACCGATACTTTTTTTAATGTCATGTGACAGTGTTCAAACCACAATACAGACTAATGATATGAAGAATGCCCATTACATTGGTGGTCAGTGAGTTGGAAATTAATCAATGCTGCTTTTTGGATTTTAAACTTCTATTAAGCACTATAGGTGCAATACAGAATAACTATCAGCGGGTGGCACTGTCCTCCTTAAAGCGGAGGTTCACTCTAAAAAAAACAACTATGTACCATCCAAACCAGCATACTAGCGTCAGCTACAGTATGCCTTTTTTTTGCGCTGTACTTACTGTTTAATCCGTTTCGTTTCAGACTCCCGCGGGAGTAGGCGTTCCTATGAAGAGGGGAACATGATTGACGTCCGGCTATGGCGCATCACGCATTCCGAAAATAGCCAGGGTAGGATTTGGCTCTTCACGGCGATATACGGCGCCTGCGCACAGACTAGGAGCTGACTGCACAGGCGCCGTATATATCCGAGTCCTATTTCGGCTATTTTTGGAGCGCGTGACGCGTCATAGCCGGACGTCAATCATGTTCCCCTCTTCATAGGAACGCCCATTTCCCCGCCGGAGTCTGAAACGAAAGTGGACGATTAAACGGTAAGTACAGCGGGGTAAAAAAGGCATACTGTAGCTGACGCTAGTGTAACGGAATGACCCGGGACAACCAGAGACTTTGTGAGGATGGGGGATACACCTGTGTCAGCGTCCCTGATAACTCTTGGGTCTGAGCCCACTCTGTGCCTTTGGGCATGGGGTGGCAAGTGAATCGTAATTCATGTATTACATGAGATGGGACATCACTGATAGTTCGTATTGCAGGATTTTGAGACACTGCAAGATGTTGGTTAATTGTGACCCCAACCAGTCAATAGTGACTCATCTCTCTGTGAAGACTGTTAATATGTTAAATAAGGCTGGCTTTTGAAAGGCCTTTAATTGTGTGATAACACTGTCTAAAACCTATTGATGCTCAGAGGTGTGAATAGGTGTCAAGCTGTATGCAGAGATGAAACGTCTGCCTAGGGAACTGAGTGGGTGAAGGTGTTTTGTTGTTATGCTGTTGGATTGGAATAAATACTTATAGAGCGCCGAATGCGAGTTGTGAAACTCGCGTCTAAGCGAGTTGATTAAGGAATGTTAAGTAATTAGCCTTAGTGTGTGATTAGGGGGGTGGAGATCTCATTGTTGCTTTAATGCCTTGTACTGTATAAAAAGCTGAGAAGAAACTATTAAAGTGTCATTACATTTGGAACAAGCACAGAGCTGTGTCTCATCTTGATTCTGGGCAAATGAAATGGGATCGGGTTCTGACGGTTGGAGTGTCGATACGCTGTCGTGGATGGGATGGAAGGTCGTAAACGGTGGTGACCGTTACAGCTAGTAGGCTGGTTTGGATGGTAGATAAAGAAAAAATATTTTTAGGGTGAATCCCCGCTTTAAAGGGTCACAAAAGGAAAAACATTTTTTTGCTGAAATGACTGTTTATTGGGTATAGAGACATAAAAGATTCCTTTTAAAAATTGAATTTAATCTATCATATAATGTGCATCTAGTTTCACTTTCGATTTTAAAGGTACATACATGAATTTCCGGGTGAGAGGTGAGTCGGGAAGACTCACAGAACAAAAACAAACAAATCCAGGGCAGTGTTTTGTTTTTAAAATTAATCTGATTGGTTCTGAGGAGTTTTAGACACACAGTAATGACAGCTTAGACGACCGTGAGAATATCCAAGTACGATGGTTATAAGGAAACAGGCAACCAGGAAGTGTGGAGATCACAGCAGAATTACAGCTACTTCAAAGCAAAAACGAACAATGAGGACATGAAACCAGTACTGCAGTGAGGTAAAGGAAGCTATTTAGTTAAAAAAATGTTTTCCTTTAGTGACCCTTTAAGAGTTAATTCTTATCTTCTTATTCATGAGAGAAAGGCAGCCCCTCCCAGCTCTTCCCTCCCCCTGGGCCATGCTGAGCTTATCAAAAATGAACTTTGCTTAAAAAATCGGATCTAAAATAAAAAACAAATCTATAAATAAATGTATGAATTTCTTCTAAATGAGCAATGTAATTTATAATAAAACTTTTCTAAAGTCCAATTGATAATGCTCTATACTGACACACGGCACTTCTGCCAACTGCACATAGCTTACAACTGTGATGGTGAGTATTACTGTGTCCTACTAGTGACAGTATTCATTCAGCTATAGACACTTCACAGGTCACACAATCTTTTACTTGCCTGCTATGATGTCCGCCCTGCTCCCTGATCTCCGCCCACTCTCAGCCCACTCTCCGCCCCTTTCCGCCCACTCTCAGCAGTTAGCACGATCTCTGCTGCTAGCTCTCAGCCCCGCTCTCCGCCCCTCTAAGCAATTACAATGATCTCCGCTGTCTCCCCACCCCTTCTCAGCCCCTCTCTCTCTGCCCGCTCCGCCCCCTCTCTGCACCCGCTCGTCACCTGAGAAAAAAAAACGGCAGAAGCATCGGGAGCATTTGCGCGAGTACAAGTACACGCGCAAATGCTCAGTATCGGTCCCGATACCGATACTAGTATCGGGACAAACCTAATAAAGTGCTAGGGGCTCAAATAATATTCTCTGCAGATCTACTGCTTCCACTTTACACCTACTTCATTCATCTTATGGTGTTTATCAATAAATGAAGTAAACTGATCCATGTGCAAATTCATATACAACATAAAGTGCTTTGTACTCAGGATGATGTTCTCTGCAGATCCACTGCTTCCACTTTACACCTACTTCTTTAATCTTATAATGTTTGCTGCTTTATTAAATAATCAAAAAATCTGTGTAAATTCATGTAATCATACAATATTTTGTGCTCAATATAGTGTTCTCTGCAAGTCCACTGCTTCCACTTTGCATCTACTTCAATGAGCTTATTTTGCTCCAAAAAAGTCCACCAATCAATGAAAAGTTGATAAGGTGTGAAAGTTCTCGGTGCTCCAAACTGTGCCAGCTGTAGTGTAGCCACGCCTTCTTCCACCTCTTACACACCTGATGGTGAGGGCGCCCCCTTAGTAGTGCTTCCCCACTCACCAGAGCAATATGACTCCCAGCTTTTCATCTACCAGAGTCACCAACATCCTTCACACTCTCCTCACCTCCGATGGATCCTCCTCGCTCACTCCTGCAAGTCTGCTGCGGTTTCTGTCAGTCTCCCTCCTAGACTCGGCTTCCTCCTCCGACCGCTGTTCCAGCAGGAGCTCCGCCTCTTCATACACACTCATGAGCTCCGCCTCTTCATACACACTCAGAGCTCCGCCTCTTCATACACACTCAGGAGCTCCGCCTCTTCATATACACTCAGGAGCTCCGCCTCTTCATACACACTCAGGAGCTCCGCCTCTTCATACACACTCAGGAGCTCCGCCTCTTCATACACACTCAGGAGCTCCGCCTCTTCATACACACTCAGGAGCTCCACCTCTTCATACACACTCAGGGGCTCCGCCTCTTCATACACACTCAGGGCTCCGCCTCTTCATACACACTCAGGAGCTCCGCCTCTTCATACACACTCAGGAGCTCCGCCTCTTCATACACACTCAGGAGCTCCGCCTCTTCATACACACTCAGGAGCTCCGCCTCTTCATACACACTCAGGGGCTCCGCCTCTTCATACACACTCAGGAACTCCGCCTCTTCATACACACTCAGGAACTCCGCCTCTTCATACACACTCAGGGCTCCGCCTCTTCATACACACTCAGGGCTCTGCCTCTTCATACACACTCAGGAGCTCCTCCTCTTCATACACACTCAGGGGCTCCGCCTCTTCATACACACTCAGGGCTCCGCCTCTTCATACACACTCAGGAGCTCCGCCTCTTCATACACACTCAGGAGCTCCGCCTCTTCATACACACTCAGGAGCTCCGCCTCTTCATACACACTCAGGAGCTCCGCCTCTTCATACACACTCAGGAGCTCCGCCTCTTCATACACACTCAGGAGCTCCGCCTCTTCATACACACTCAGGGGCTCCGCCTCTTCATACACACTCAGGAACTCCGCCTCTTCATACACACTCAGGAACTCCGCCTCTTCATACACACTCAGGGCTCCGCCTCTTCATACACACTCAGGGCTCTGCCTCTTCATACACACTCAGGAACTCCGCCTCTTCATACACACTCAGGGCTCCGCCTCTTCATACACACTCAGGGCTCTGCCTCTTCATACACACTCAGGAACTCCGCCTCTTCATACACACTCAGGAGCTCCGCCTCTTCATACACACTCAGGAGCTCCGCCTCTTCATACACACTCAGGGATCCGCCTCTTCATACACACTCAGGAGCTCCGCCTCTTCATACACACTCAGGGATCCGCCTCTTCATACACACTCAGGAGCTCCGCCTCTTCATACACACTCAGAGCTCCGCCTCTTCATACACACTCAGGGCTCCGCCTCTTCATACACACTCAGAGCTCCGCCTCTCCATACACACTCAGAGCTCCGCCTCTTCATACACACTCAGAGCTCCGCCTCTTCATACACACTCAGGAGCTCCGCCTCTTCATACACACTCAGGGATCCGCCTTTTCATACACACTCAGGAGCTCCGCCTCTTCATACACACTCAGGGAGGAGAGAAATTCAACTTGGCTGTATACCAAATACCAATTTAGTGCAGCCATTATCTCACCCCCAAACAGGGCAAATTCAGTCCAAACCCAAACAAAACCAAACAAGTGATCTGTTTATTGTTCCCTTATAGCCGGTTCACACTGGGGCGACCTGGGATCCGACTTCAAGTCACCCCAAGTCGCGCGGTCGAGAAAATGAATGGAAGTGAATGGGAGCCGTCTTAATGTACACTACTGAAGTCGCTGTGACTTCAGAAAAGGTTCCTGTACTACTTCAATCCGACTTCTAGGCAACTTGTACCCATTGATTTCAATGGAAGTCGCCTCAGAAGTCGGATCACTGTCTTAACTGAAGCAACAATACAGGAAGATAACATACATTTCTCAGGCAAACCCCTCCCTCCCACAGAGCTGATTGTTGTTTGATTGGCCACTGGAAAGCCTCCTGTTCAGGATGCGACTTGAAGTTGCCTTGTACTGTCCAGGAGGCGACTTGAAGTTGCCTGATGATTCATACTCAAGTTGTGTCCAAGTTGCCTCCCAAAGTCGTGCTTGAAGTCGTGTTGCCCCTGTGTGAATGGGCTCTTATTGGTGACCGATGGGAGAAGGATCCCCTCGTATCAGTGATCAGTGAAAGAAGGACATTTTTACATTATCATGAAATTGTTGTTACTGAAAGACAGAAATGTATCAATTCACAGGGAACCCCTAAAAACCTTTGGAGGATCCCTGGCTGATAAAGGCTGGACTAGTCAGTAATATATTTCTCTCCCCCTTGGTGGGAGTGGAGATGACCCATCTATAAGGATATACAGTACATACACACACAGCACAAGGCCACTTCAATATATTTCTCAGGACTGCAGTTCCTCTGAGCTCCACAAGATGGCGATCTCACTTCTATCAGGAAGACAGACAGGAAGTGATGTCAGGTACACACAGGAAGTTTCGGGTGAGAGGTGAGTCGGGAGGAAAAAGAGAGGAGACGTTGCTGGAAGAGGCAGCAGAGGAGGTAATAAGATCTTATCTTCTATTTACACCCAGTAACCCCGTCATGTCCGTCCTCTTCCTCCATAGTCACTGTGACGTCTTTTATCTCCAGCAGATGATGATACACACATATATAGTATGGAGACCTAGATTAACCCCTTCAGGGGCAGAACATTTCCCCACTTACAGGGCGGGAAAAAACTATCTGTTTTGGAGATGTGTCACCTTTCCCACCAATCACCTTCTCACCTCATCAGTCTATATCAGGGGTCTCCAAACTTTCTAAACAAAGGGCCAGTTTAGACTTTAGAGGGGCCAGTGGGAGTAGAAAATGTCCAGCGGAAGTAAACAATGTCCCCTTGTTGGTGTCAGTAGGAGGAACTGTACCCCATTGTTTATATCAATGAAATGAATAGTGCCCCATTGTTGATATCAATATAACGAATGGTGCCCTATTGTTGGTGTCAGTGGGATGAATAATTCTCCATTGTTGGTGTCAGTGAGATAAATAATACCCCATAGTTAGTGTCAGTGAATGAAATAGTGCCCCAAGGGCCAGATAAAGGAAAGCAAAGGGCCACATGCAGCCCCCGGGCCAAGGTTTGGAGAGTCCTTGTCTATACAAAATGGATTATACCACTTCTATTAGTGGGGGGAGTGGCAGTGTATGGCATTGGAAGAAATCACATCCAGGTACATGTGAATGGACAAGTTGGTGACAAGATACACAGCGGGTCCAACCAAAATGCACAGTGAGACCTATCTAGTAATAGAAGGTCCATCCATTGTGGTGAGTGTCATCCATGTGGGGTCCCCTGGAAGTGGTCACGTGTTTATCTGTTACTAATGGCACAGCACCTGATCACCTACCTCTTGTTTTTCAAGCAACTAATATTTGAAGGGGACATTTTGATACATTGGACATTAGTTGTATTTTCTGGTGTCATTCATTTCTTTATTCTTTACATGTGACAAACTGTTTAATAATCTTTATTTATATGTTTGGCAGCGCAGTCTATATACACATTTACTGGAGATCATATGACCATCACATTGCCTCCACCTCCCTCCCTGATAGAATAGAGAAATACAAAGAAGATTCTAGAAGTCACCAGAGAGATGATGGAGGAGAGGTGAGCGGTGCCGGGAATTCTGGGACATTATCCAGTAACAGACAAGGGGTGTGTCTGGATGGTGACTGTATCATTGTGTGTGTCAGGTTCCTATAAGGTGTCAGGATGTCACTGTCTATTTCTCCATGGAGGAGTGGGAGTATTTAGAAGGACACAAGGATCTCTACAAGGACGTCATGATGGACAATCAGCCGCCCCTCACATCACCGGGTAAGAGGAGACTTTATTGTAAAGGAGAGAGCAGTACGGAGGCTCCACCTAGATCCCCCATCATCTGATACACACATAGAAACATTGGGCCAGATTCACGTAGGAGCGCGTATCTTTGTTCCGGCGTAGCGTATCCTATTTACGCTACGCCTCTGCAACTTAGACGGGCAAGTGCAGTATTAACAAAGCACTTGCTCCGTAAGTTGCGGCGGCGTAGCGTAAATTGGCCGGCGTAAGCCCGCCTAATTCAAATGTGGAAGAGGTGGGCGTGTTGTATGTAAATCAATCGTGACCCCGTGTAAATGACGCGCTTAAAGAACGGCGCATGCGCGCGCATGCTCAGTATCACGTCAATTTTTTTCACTAAGTTACGCCGGCTCAATGCCTGTGACGTGAACGTAACCTACGCACAGCCCCATTCACGTACGACTTACGTAAACGACGTAAGAAGATACGCTTGTGCCGACGTCCACTTTGCATTGGCTGCGCCTCATATAGCAGGGGTAACTTTGCGCCGGACGTAAGCCTAACGTAAATGGCATAGCGGGCGCAAGTACGTTCGTGAATCGGCGTATCTACCTAATTTATATATTCGACACGGAAATCAATGGAAGCGCCACCTAGCGGCCAGCGTAAATATGCACCCCAAGATACGACGGCGTAGGAGACTTACACCGCTCGTTTCTTGCCCAAATCTATGCGTAACTGATTCTATGAATCAGGCGCATAGATACGACGGCTCAAATTCGGACTTACGACGGCGTACGTGAATCTGGCCCAATGTATTCAGTCAGTGTGTGTGTGTGTGTTTCCTACAGATGGATCAAGTAATGGGAACCCGCCAGAGATATGTCCCCGTCCTCTGTATTCCCGGGATTCCACACAGGAAGGTCACACCATCCCCCACCATCATCAGGTAGATAAGTGACAATTATTGGTAGTTTTGATTTATACACAGCATGTTTGTTACAATGAATGTTTTATTATATATTTAGAGTGGAAACCTCAGGGATGATAATATTGATGTTAAAGAAGAGTATAAAGAGGAGGATGAGGAGTATGGAGTTATGGAGGAGTTATCAGAACGACACAATGATATGATGGAGCCACCTAATACCAGGAACCCACCAGAGAGATGTCCCCGTCCTCTGTATTCCTGGGATTCCACACAGGAAGGTCACACCATCCCCCACCATCATCAGGTAGATGAGGAACAATCACTGATAGTATCATTAGGATCTGTACATTATCTGCATTGTTACCATTGATGTCATTTTTATTCTATATTCAGAGTGGAAACCTGAGAGATTCTAAAGTTGAGGTTAAAGAAGAGATAAAGGAGGAGGATGGGGCTATAGAGGAGTCAGAGTCTCTAAAAAAACACAAAGATCTGTACCAGGACACCATGGTGGAGTCATCCAGCTACAGAAACCCACCAGAGAGATGTCCCCGTCTTCTGTATTCCCGGGATTCCACACAGGAAGGTCACATCATCCCTCACCATCATCAGGTAGATGAGTGACAATTATTGGTAGTTCTGATTTATACACAGCATGTTTGTTACAATGAATGCTTTATTATCTCTTTCAGAGTGGAAATCTCTGGGATGATAATATTGTTGTTAAAGAAGAGTATAAAGAGGAGGATGAGGAGTATGGAGTGATGGAGGAGTTATCAGAAGGACACAAGGATATGATGGAGCCACCTAATACCAGGAACCTCCCAGAGAGATGTCCCCGTCCTCTGTATTCCCGGGATTCCACACAGGAAGGTCACACCATCCCCCACCATCATCAGGTAGATGAGGAACAATCACTGATAGTATCATTAGGATCTGTACATTATCTGCATTGTTACCATTGATGTCATTTTTATTCTATATTCAGAGTGGAAACCTGAGAGATCCTAAAGTTGAGGTGAAAGAAGAAGAGAAGACTTATGTGAAGGATGATCAACAGTCTATGGAGGAGGATGGAATAACGGGGACATTTATAGAGGAGGACACTCCTACAGAGATCAGCACAGGTGGGTCATTAACACTAAATCCATTCCTCCACACATACTGCTCACTGATTGGTCCAGAGTAGGGCGGGAACTGGGTGATATCAGCCTGTAATCCCCTGGTCACTTTCCTGAGCTGTGTTCTCCGTCCTGTATTCCTGTATTTCTCTCGGATAATCTTCCTTCTCTGTGCTGCAGACACAATTTATGTCTCTAGACTGGATTTATGAAGATTCTGGGGTTCAGCCGGCAGCAAAAGGTTCATTTTCACTGTTGTTAAGTCATAAGGGCCCTTTCACATGGGCGGACCGTATGTCTGCTTTTTCATCCATCCGTGTACGGATGAAAAAGGGTCATACATTGGTCCCTATGAGATCTCGGGGATCAGCGGATGAAAATCCGCTGACACCTGGTCTCGCCCGCCTCCGCATTCCTCCGATTCTGCAGACGGAGGAAAACCCTATTTTTCCTTCCGTCTGCGGATCAGATCGGGTGAACACGGACAGACGGTGATGTTAAAAGTTCACTTAGGCCTAAAAAGCTGATGAACCAGAATTCACCATTATTGGACCGTTGCTTGTTAACCACTTACCCCCCGGAACATATTGCTGCCTAAAGACCAGAGTACTTTTTGCGATTCGGGACTGCGTCGCTTTAACAGACAATTGCGCGGTCGTGCGACGTGGCTCCCAAACAAAATTGGCGTCCTTTTTTTCCCACAAATAGAGCTTTCTTTTGGTGGTATTTGATCACCTCTGCGTTTTTTATTTTTTGCGCTATAAACAAAAATAGAGCGACAATTTTGAAAAAAATGAATATTTTTTACTTTTTGCTGTAATAAATATCCCCCAAAAATATATAAAAAAACATTTTTTTTCCTCAGTTTAGGCCGATACGTATTCTTCTACATATTTTTCGTAAAAAAAATCGCAATAAGCGTTTATTGATTGGTTTGCGCAAAAGTTATAGCGTTTACAAAATAGGGGGTATTTTTATGGCATTTTTATTAATATTTTTTTTACTAGTAATGGCGGCGATCAGCGATTTTTTTTTCGGTATTGCGACATTATGGCGGACACTTCGGACATTTTTGACACATTTTTGGGACCATTGGCATTCTTATAGCGATCAGTGCTATAAAAATGCATTAGATTACTATAAAAATGCCACTGGCAGTGAAGGGGTTAACACTAGGGGGCGGGGAAGGGGTTAAGTATGCCTGGGTGTGTTCTTACTGTGGGGGGGGGGGGTGGCCTCACTAGGGGAAACACTGATTTTCTGTTTATACATTGTATGAACAGAAAATCAGCATTTCCCCTGCTGACAGGAACGAGAGCTGTGTGTTTACACACACAGCTCCCGTTCCCCGCTCTGTACCGAGCGATCGCGTGTGCCCGGCGGCGATCGCGCCCGCCGGGCACACGCACGGGAGTCGGGGGCGAGCGGGGAGCGCGCGCGCGCGCCTCCGGCGGCGCGCACGCGCCCCCTAGTGGCGGCTATACGATAGGACGTATAGCTACGGGCTCTCGCCCAGGAGAGCCGACCTGCCGCCGTATAATGACGGTGCGCGGTCGGCTACTAGTT